>NW_013671170.1:56509-57632 GCF_000517525.1 Limulus polyphemus
TAAGTTTATAGTGACGAGAAACGTATTGATTGTGGAACTTCTGTGTACTAAAAGTTTGTATGGAGGAATAATAAACTGGTTTAATCAAGAAAGGAATTGTATCGCTTAAGTTTCTCTGAAAGAATTTCTACTGGAAATTAACAAACAAGCAGATATGTAACTAAGTGGTATCAGAGAGTGGGACAGAAAAAAAAAGATGGAAAGAGAAGTGGCAAATCAAACTACAGCGTAGCAGATTTGATGTCAGCAATACAAGAACAGCAAAAGAAACAAGAAGAACGAGAAAATAAACAAGAAGAAAGACTATGGCAGTGGTTGGAGGAGAAAGAAAATAAACAAGAAGAAAGACTACAGCAGTGGTTGGAGGAGAAAGAAAAGAAACAAGAAGAACGAGAAAGAAACAAGAAGAAAGACTATGACAGTGGTTGGAGGAGAAAGAAAATAAACAAGAAGAAAGACTACAGCAGTGGTTGGAGGAAAAAGAAAAGAAACAAGAAGAACGAGAAAGAAACAAGAAGAAAGACTATGACAGTGGTTGGAGGAGAAAGAAAATAAACAAGAAGAAAGACTATGACAGTGGTTGGAGGAGAAAGAAAATAAACAAGAAGAAAGACTACAGCAGTGGTTGGAGGAAAAAGAAAAGAAACAAGAAGAACGAGAAAAGAAACAAGAAGAGAGATTACAGCAGTTGTTGGAGGAGAAAGAAAATAAACAAGAAGAGAGACTACAGCAGTGGTTGAAGGAGAAAGAAAAGAAACGAGAAGAACGAGAAAATAAACAAGAGAGAGACTATACCAGTGGTTGGAGGAGAAAGAAAATGAATAAGAAAAAAAGACTACAGCAGTGGTTGGAGGAGAAAGAAAATAAACAAGAAGAGAGACTACAGCAATGGCAAGAAAACCAGCACCAGTGGTCACTGGAACAGGAAAGAAAACAAGAACTCCAAATGGAAAAGATTAGTAAATTTCAAAGCGAATTAAATACATTAAAGGACGATTTACTGTCTTTTACACAGGGAGGATATATTAGCCATGGGCCTAATCAGCCCCAGACATCTTCAGTCATGCCTGAAGTAACATCCCAGACATGAGTGTCAGCAATAGGGGTGATCTAGTATGAAGGA
>NW_013671170.1:57757-59644 GCF_000517525.1 Limulus polyphemus
CACCAGTTGTAGATGCCTTGGACAGTCCACAACTTAAGATACAAGTAAAGCAAGCACACTCCTCTACTATGCAGGATGCAATGGCCAGAGCTCTGGAATTCGAATCCTACGTTAAGTCCAGCACAGAGTTACCAAGGTTGGTTCAGTCATCAGGATTCAAGGTCAGAAAAGGGCCACTTTCAAAGATGTTTGGGGGACTTTGCTGCACTGTAACAAACCTGGGCACAAGAGAGCTCAATGCTGGCAATTTCAACACAGGAAAGATGCCATGACAGGAAAGGTTGCTACCAAGAAAGGTTATTGGAACAGTGGAGAGCAAGAACACATGAAGAGCCAGTGTAAGAAGAATACTACCAATAAGTCAGCTTCCGGAAACCAGTAGTGGTTGGTGTTGAGGGACACCCACCAACCCCATTGTGAAAGTCCCAACAGCTAAGTGTAAAATGGCAAGCACACATACTGTTTATGTGACAGGTAAGCTGGAAGGCCAAAAGTGCAACTTTGTCATAGATTCTGCATCTCAGCAAACCCTTGTGAGTATCAAGGTGCAAGATTACAAAGGAGTACCAGAAGCTGTACAGAAGCTCTGTGGTGTGACAGGACATACTGCAAGGTTGTGGAGCCAGTGTGGGTAACTATTGAGGTCATGGACATAAAGGACAGACACAATAAGTATACTTGGCTGACATTGAAGGCCCATGCATATTATGGTTGGACTACTTACTACCGAGGAAGTGTGTAGTTAACTTTGATAAAATGACGTTTGGGAACAACAAAGGTCAAATTCTGGTAGGTGTTGTTGCATCTGTTGATTTGCGTATCACAGCATTTAAGTCACCCACAATACCCCTATGTCAAATAAGATAAGTTGGGGTAGAATAAAAGAACATCCCCAAGGAAGCCCGATGCTTGTGGAAGATCTATCCAGGCCAGTGGACGTGAAGATTGGAAGGTCATTTGTGGCAGGTCATCAAGTAGTATCCATAACAGTGGCTAATTTCTCTAAATGTGAGCAGACACTTAAGGAAAGGGCATTTTTGGGTATGTGACAGAAGGTAGAGCTAGTCATTGTTAAGGCAAGAAATACAACCATAAAGAAAGGACATCCTCTCCCAGAACAATTAACTAACCTCTATAAAAAGAGCATATTCCATTTGTCATCATCACAGGCTCTTCAGGTTAGAGAACTTTTGGCAAATTATGCAGACGTCTTTTCAAAAGGAGATCATGACCTTGGCTGCACGGACCTCGTGGAGTACAGAATAAACACAGGCAATCACTGCCCAATAAAGATCCCTCTGAGGAGAATAGTTCTGGCAAAGTGACAAGAGATGGAGAAGCTCACGAATGGCTTAATTAAAGAAGGGATAGTCGAGAAATCAGATAGTCCCTGGTCAGCTCCTGTCGTGTTAGTCCAGAAGAAGGATGGGACTCAACATTGCTGTGCGAACTTCAGGGCTCTTAACAGTATAACCGAAAAAGACTTATACCCACTGCCAAGAATTGATGATACTCTTGATGCCATAAGTGGAGCCAGATTGTTTTCAACTCTGGACTTAAAGTCGGGTTTCCATCAAGTGAAAATGACTGAAGCATACAAACCTAAGACTGCACTTAGTTATGGCCAAGGTCTCTGGCAATACTGTGTGATGCCAATCGGGCTTAGCAGTGCTCTTGCAACATTTGAGAGGCTGATGGAAAGAGTACTGGAAGGTCTACAATGGAGGAAAGCCCTAGTGTACCTGGATGATGTCATCATGTTTGCAACAATGTTTGATGAGGAAATGTCCTGGCTAAAAGAAGTATTCAAGCGTATGAAAGCAGCAAACCTCAAACTCCATCCCAAGAAATGTCATTTGTTCCAGAAAGATGTGCTTTACTTAGGCC
>NW_013671170.1:60007-61359 GCF_000517525.1 Limulus polyphemus
CTTTAGCTGCTCCATTACATGATTTAACTAAAAAGGCCAGAAGTTTGAATAGACAGTTTCTTGCCAGCATGCTTTCAAGACATTAAAAAAAATGGCCTCAGCTCCACTTTTAAAGCTTCCAAATCTCTCACTGACGTACATGCTGGATTATGATGCTAGTAATGTCGGAATTGGAGGAGTGTTGTCTCATAAAGTGGGTGAAAATGAACATGTGGTGGCCTACTTCTGTAGGGTCCTGAGTAGACCAGAGAGGAACTACTGTGTCACACAGAAGGAACTCCTTGCTATAGTAAAGTGTCTGACATATTTCCATCCTTACCTATATGGGTATAACTATGATATTGAATATAGAGAAGGAAAATGTCATGGAAATGCCGACGGACTAAGCCGAAGACCCTGCAAAAATGACTACAGACATTGTTGTAAAAGAGAGGTTGAACTAACCAGGTGCCAACAAGTTGAAGTCAAAGTGACTGAAAGAGTTGATGATGGTGAAGTGGAACCAAGTATAGATATTCAAGCAGAACAGGAGAAAGACCAATATTTGATTTTCTACAAGCAAGTGTTTTGCCCCCTGCTTGGGAGAAGGTATCTAGCTTAAATCCTGTGACAAAGACCTATTGGGACCAGTTGAAGCTTGAAGATGGTATTCTTGTCTGGAGATGGGAAAGTGACGACCTGGAAAACGGTTATACCGAGAAAGTTACGGGAAGTTGTGCTGCGTCAATCCCATGATAGTTTAACAGGAAAACGTCTTGGACTTAAGAAAACATTGAGTAATCTATGGTAGAGATTTTACTGGATTGATATGAGGCAAGATGTGAAAGAATAGTGCAGGACCTGCAGTAGATGTTGTGCAAAAAGGGGATCAAAGCATAAGGGAAGTGCCCCAATGAAGTTATATCACGTTGGTTCACCAATGGAACGAGTAGCTATTGATATTGCTGTCCCTTGACCCAAACTCGTGCTGGAAACAGGTACATCTGTGTGGTGATGGATTATTTCACATCGTGGCCAGAGGCATATGCAATACCAAATCAGGAAGCTACAACAGTAGCTTTGGCTGTTAGTGATTTCTTCTTCATGTTTGGTATGCCATACGAACTGCATTCAGATCAAGTCCGTAACTTTGAATCAGCTGTGTTCCATAAATGCTGCAAGTTGTTTGGCATACGAAAGACCAGGACAATGCCACACCATCCACAGTCTGATGGGATGGTAGAAAAGTGCAATTGGACACTGAGACAGGAATTGGCAAAGTTTTGTAATAGCTGCCAAGATGACTGGGATGTCTTACTCCCTCTGCTGTTGATGGCCTATAGAACAGCAGAGCATGAAGTTACTGGATACAC
>NW_013671171.1:0-1679 GCF_000517525.1 Limulus polyphemus
TTGTTAGATATAGTTTATCACAGAGGAGTTGTTAGATATAGGTTACCACAGAGGAGTTGTTAGATATAGTTTACCACAGAGGAGTTGTTAGATATAGTTTATCACAGAGGAGTTGTTAGATATAGGTTACCACAGAGGAGTTGTTAGATATAGTTTACCACAGAGGAGTTGTTAGATATAGTTTATCACAGAGGAGTTGTTAGATATAGTTTACCACAGAGGAGTTATTAGACATAGTTTACCACAGAGGAGTTGTTAGATATAGTTTACCACAGAGGAGTTGTTAGATATAGTTTTACACAGAGGAGTTGTTAGATATAATTTACCACAGAGGAGTTATTAGACATAGCTTACTATAGAGGAGCTGTTAGATATAGTTTACCACAGATGAGTTGTTAGATATAGTTTACCACAGAGGAGTTGTTAGATATAGTTTACCACAGAGGAGTTATTAGATATAGTTTACCACAGAGGAATTGTTAGATATAGTCGGTTCTGTTAAAGTATCATTCAGCACAGCGTCCGAAACGTCATCTCCAAGACTAAACAGTAGGAGCAGTCAATGTGAAATTATTCGGTAGTATGTAGTACAGCCTACTATTATTGTTTGTTAACTCCGTGAAAGGGTTTTGATAAAGCTTTACCATAAGAAATGATATCTGTTAACCGTTATAATCCATGTCTAACTATCCATGTAGCAATATCTATATGAAACAATTAACTCTCACAGAATAGGTTGTCCTACGAGTATATTTTCATGAAGACTTTAAAAGGTTGCGTTAATATATTTTTCCCTGTATCACTGGAATCCAATTCGAACACCATTAATTTACGATTTCACAATTCCATTGTGATAAAACATTAAGCGATAATATTCTTTTCTGTATAATTTACTGCCTTATTAATGTGGAAGCATGACCTAAATGAAAACGAAATATGTGAAAAAGGCCCCGGAGTCGTTTCCTTCCATCAAAAACAGTTTAACCTGGTTTGATAAATTAACCTGCAATTTCTAAATCCAATTAACTTGGCGTTCTTCATTCCAGGGCGTTTGATTCACCAAACGCTAAAGGAAAAATAGGACTTAAATGATCAATTTAAATTTCAAATATTAGGCCCGGCGCTAAGTTAAGGAAACATCTAAGTTATGCATACTAAAACCCACTAAGGCAGAGACTAGTGATGGATGACAATTACAAATGGTTCAAAGGGACAGAGTGTTATTAAGAAATTGATATAGGCCTTGTAATTATGTAAATTGTGAATGAAAAGTGAATTAAGATAACTTTTGAATCATTGAGCAAATGAGGCATTGATCCAACAAGTGTTCCAATTTTCACTCAAAACTGAAAGACACAGTGAAGGCTTTCCGGGGAGCTATTATTTAGTTACTAAATTACTTATCCATTATATACTGTTTGATTTCTTGAGGCTCTTACTTTCTTGTAAATAAGCAATTTAAAATTTATGCTTTTACAACTGAAACTTTGTAGCTCTTAGAAACCGCTAGGTGTCATTGGTGCACTCTACTCTTCAAGTGTTGTTCTAAGAGTTTGTTTGTTTGTTTTTTGAATTTCGCGCAAAGCTACACGAGGGCTATCTGCGCTAGCCGTCCCTAATTTAGCAGTGTAAGTCTAGAGGGAAGGCAGCTAGTCATCACCACCCACCGCCAACTCTTG
>NW_013671171.1:1700-6973 GCF_000517525.1 Limulus polyphemus
GAGTATGTTTGGTGGGACGGGGATTCGAACCCGCGATCCTCAGATTGCGAGTCGAGCGCCCTAACCACCTGGCCATACTGGGCCTGTTCTAAGAGGACTGAAGACAATAATGCTCAGTTAATTAAACAAGTTAAGTCACATAGAAATCATTCAGAGCATACGGTGCTTTCGGATGTAGTATAGCAAAGAGATCTTGACTAACCACAAATGTAAAAAGTAATTTTAAGATATACTTATGGACAGGACACCCTTATTTGTGCTAAATAAAAATTTTCTAAGCTTTTTATTAGATATATGAAATGTACACCACTAAACCTGGTAGAAATCTAAACTAGGTAGAATGTGGGCTGAAGGGGCTTAGATGCCCTTGCTTTCCGAATTCCTGAGTGGTAATGAAATACCAAATATGTATTGATGGTACAATTACCATCCGTGTACTATTCCAAGGCAGCTGTTGATTCAGAAATCAACAATTCGTGTACTATTCCGAGGCAGTTGTTGATTCAGAAATCAACAATTCGTGTACTATTCCGAGGCAGTTGTTGATTCAGAAATCAACAATTCGTGTACTATTCCGAGGCAGTTGTTGAGTCAGAAATCAACAATTCGTGTACTATTCCGAGGCAGTTGTTGAGTCAGAAATCAACAATTCGTGTACTATTCCGAGGCAGTTGTTGAGTCAGAAATCAACAATTCGTGTACTATTCCGAGGCAGTTGTTGAGTCAGAAATCAACAGCTGAAAGGGTGATGTGACTCCTAGCTTTCCAAATGCCTGAGCGATTTTCCTTGTGAAGATCGCCTTCTTTATTAGAGAGGTGGCGATCCTCCTGAACTGGTGGGTGGATTTATCTTAGAAATGACTTGCTTGTGTACACTCAGTTGTGTATGATTCTTCCAGAGAAAGGGGTTTGTGTTTCTACCCTGAAGTATAAAAAGAACTGAGTGATTTTTTTTTAAATGGAATGTCTTGTTTCCGTGTTTTTCCCGGACTTACAACACTAAAATCCGGGTTTCAATACCCGTTGTGGGCATTGCACAGATATCCATTGTGTAGCTTTGTGCTTAACTTCAAACAAATCATAATGAATTTCTTATTATCAATAGCATTATTGATTACGCACTCTCTATTCTAAATATTAATATAAGTTCTATCATCAAAAGTTTATTCTCATCATATCTCTAAATTGTAATTACTGACTTTTATGCAATAATTCATTAAAGTTGTTTACAATAGATTATAATATTAGATGTTTGTGTCTGTATTATGTAATGCATATTAAAAGAGAATAATATGAATATTGTAACTTACGAAACAATGAAGTTGATCAACAATACAGACTTCTTCGTCGTTACCTTACTAAACTAGCTTTTCTAGATAAATATTAGGGATGCGTGTCTTATCATGGTAGTCAATACGATACGTATCTAGATACAGAAGTTTTAACAACAGTTTGTTACAAAGTTTGACAGTCTTGTCTGTAATTTATTATCTATATTACTAACATTGTCTTATTTAAGTACTTCACACTTTACAGTGCTTTTTCACATTCTCAGGTTTGATCAACTAAATGTCAGCTGGCAAGAGGAGTAAAATATAAGAAAGTTAATACCTGTCTACCTATTCTGTTATTGTTAATTTGTTATGTTACTTTGTATGTTATGTTTTGATAAAATAAATGAAGACAACATGTAGTACTCAATACTCATCTTCCTTTACTGAATCATTAATTTGTAGTAAAAATACTTTATTAGAAATTCTGATTTTTTCTGTACAAAAGACTTTTAATGTTTACTGAAAGCTTGCCAAATTTCGTGAAGTTACATAAATCGTATTGGACGATGTTTCGACACAATCGTATCCTGGTTTCACGATACGATACTTTTATCGTATCGCTGTATCGCCACACCTTGATTAAATATGTTGGAAATGCTATCAAGCATGATGTTATTCGTTATTATTCAGCTTGTCACAAGGTATTTTACAGCAGACAAAATTCATTTTTTATCTCATCCTCGTGCTTTTGAAACACAGCCGAATCTTTTGTATCTTTACATTATGTTTTGAGTGTATTTTTACATAAAATATCAGTTGTTTCTAACAAATGTTGCAAGTTTCGTGTTTATGCGTTTCTAACTTCACATAGTTGAGGTGGGCTTACGAGACCTCGTTAGCTATTCTCATTTATTCGTTAAATAAAACGTTTTACTATAGATTTTTCCAGTGTGATCTCAAGTTTGTACCTAAAGGCAAATTACATGCTGTGTTGAAGATTTAACAGGCGGATGTAAACGCCTATTCAGGCGCAAAGCGGTTCTTGCTATAACTGCCAGTTCTGTCATCCGTCTGCACGTGCACACCTTGTCTTCTTCCGCCTCAGTGCTGCCATTCGCGCCGCCTTGCGGACAAACATGCAGGTGCGCGTATGACGCTCGTCTCGAGATACGCATTTCAAACGATCGCCGAACGGCTTTGTTAAATGGAAAAACCAATCCCCCCTTTTTTTTTCTACCCCATCTCTCACTCTTTTACGTCCCTTCTTATTACCATCTGGCGATTCACTGTCAGTACTTATACTGGCTAGTAAAATAAAGTTGTCAAAAGCGAATTTGTTACGGCACTGAAATTTGTCACTGAACGCGATTGATGTTATGATACACGAGTGTAAACGCGATTCCAAACGTTTGCATATCACGCATGAAATTGTATCTGCGTTATTGTATGGTATGACATTACAGTTTGATATGACGTTTTAAGACAAGTTAGCAACCCAGATTTCCTAAACTAAACGTTTCTGTTCGGTGTTTATAATTACGTCTACCTCCTAATGTCGAATCCGTTTAAACATCATAGCTATGCTTTGTTTGGAACTTCGCGCAAAGCTACACTAGGGCTAGCCGTCCCTAATTTAGCAGTGAAACACTAGATGAAAGGAAACTGGTCAACACCACCCAACGCCAACTCTTGGGCTACTCTTTTACCAATGAATAGTGGGATTGAGCGACACAGTATAACGCCCCCACGGCTGAAAGGGTGAGCATGTTTGGTGGGACGACGATTCGAACCCGGGATCCTCAGATTGCGAGTCGAGCGCCCGAACCACCTGGCCGTGCCTGGCCTCATAGCTATGGTATTACAACTGATGGAACAAACCATGGCTTCGTCAGTAATCTGTTCTAAAGAAATATAAGTAGCTATCTGATGACAGAGTAATGGAAGGCTAAGCCTCACTACAACTTCATTAATTTTACAATGACATATCAGTCTCGATTTATTCTACAGTAAAATTTAAATACGTCTGATTGGTAACTATACAAGTCATTTTGATTTTAAAAATCGTTTGTTCAAATGTGGCCGTTTTCTTCCCCGGTTTTTAATCAAATGACGGGAATTTCTCCAGACAAAGAAACGACATGTTTTACAAGATTTAATGTTTACAATTACACTTGTCATAAGACATAAGTATTAGGCGGGCCCGGCATGGCCAGGTGGTTAGGGCGCTCGACTCGCAATCTGGTTGGCGTGGTTGGCGTTATAATGTGACGATCAATCCCACTATTCGTTGGTAAAAGAGTAGCCCAAGAGTTGGCGGTGGGTGGTGATGTTGCCTTCCCTCTAGTCTTACACTGCTAAATCAGGGACGGCTAACGCAGATAGCCCTTGTGTGGCTCTGCGCGAAATTCATAACAATCCTAAGTATTAGGCCTATTATATTATTAAACACCATTCTTAATCTAATTCCTTACGAGTGCATTTAGTGTAGTAGGCCTAACACTAATTATAATTGTAATAATTCTTCATCGGTTTGTAAAAGGTGCTATACATCATAACAAGATTTAATGTTACATTAACAGCATGGTGACATTGTGGTTATGTGTAGAGTAGTTTATAAAACATTGTAACATACATTTATAAGCGATTTTGTGTGTAAACATGTTTGTGTTTAAGCACGAGCTTGATCAAATTATTTTTATCAGATATAACCGAGACAGAATATATATATATATATATAGGTAGAAAAATACGAAGGTGATAAAATAAAATACATTAGACTTTTAGAGAAAACAGAATCACCTTCAAAAACTATGGTAATGATTTATTAACTTGGCGAAGTTTCGAGCAAACACTCTTTTTCAAGCCAGAAACAAGCCTTTTGGTTAATGACATTTACAGGAACGTTTTGAAATGAAACAATACACAAAACGAAATAGTAACACGAGATAGAAACACGAGAATCAAACAATGCAGTAAAAACAACAATAAAAGTCGCCAAGTTAAAAAAAAAAATGTTACCATAGTTTTTGAAGGGGATTTTATTCTCCAAAAAGTCTAATTTATATATATTGTTATAAAAGATCTAATAGCCGTTAAAATCTATCTAAAACAAAAATGAAATGTTTTAAATCAATAATTTTCTTCAACGTAAATACAAGCCATTGCTTTCTGACAGGTCTGAGAAATAAATGACACAGATATTAATGAACATATTAGACTAGACGAGAAACTAGGTGGCTTCAACACTGAAAAAAAAAAAGATCCTTTAATCCTAAACAAAAGATATTATCTTTATTTTTTTTTTACTATTCGATTGTGTTACAGGAAGAATCAGATAGCCACAATTACAGAACACACATACAATGTGTTCATTCAAGAGCAAGTGGCGCGGAATATCGCGTGCACTTCGCGTGTGCCTGGCTGAACATTGCGGGCTTTGATCGGACGCCCCTTTTCATTGCTTTATCGCTCCATGCCCTAAAGAATCCATGAACCAAAAGAGAATAAGTGAACTGATATAAACAGTTGCTATATCCACGTATCTTTCATTGCTCCTTTCAGTATAAAACTTCCAAAAAGTTGAAACCTTATTCCTATAAGATTTAATGTGAACGATGGAAATTTAGGAAAATCGGTAAGTAATCAAATCATGCGGAAATGCAATAATTGAGTTTCATCAGTTTTATTGTTTAGGTAATGTTACGTTTTTATGTTCCAGAGCAAACTATGTTATTACAACAAAGGGTTAATTGTTGATAAAATAAAATAAAGATTGTGTGAAGTTAAACAACTGTCTTCGGAAAGAATTCTTTTCTATTCTCTCTCTCTCTCTGGTGCCCCGGTTGAACAGCGGTAAGCTTACGGACTTACAACGCTAGATTACAGGGTTCGATTCTCCGCAGTGGACACAACAGATAGCCCAATGTGGCTTTGTTCTAAGACAAACAAACAAACAATCTCACTCTCTCACACACACTTTCATTCTCCCTTTGCAACTTT
>NW_013671171.1:7658-10759 GCF_000517525.1 Limulus polyphemus
TCTCTCTCTGGTGTCCCGGTTGGACAAGCGGTAAGCTTACGGACTTACAACGCTAGATTACAGGGTTCGATTCTCCGCAGTGGACACAACAGATAGCCCAATGTGGCTTTGTTCTAAGACAAACAAACAAACTCTCTCTCTCTCACACACACACTTTCTTTCTCTCTTCGTAACATTTTCACCCACTCCCCTAAGATCCAAACTGTTTATTATATAAAACGGAATCTAGCTGGATATTAACGACGTTTTAGGACTCTGATTGGATTATCCCGTAAATATATTTGTTTATTAATTTCCTGAAGGCAAATCCTATGAGTGTGTATAGATTATCCCGTAAATATATTTGTTTATTAATTTCCTGAAGGCAAATCCTATGAGTGTGTATAGATTATCCCGTAAATATATTTGTTTATTAATTTCTTGAAGGCAAATCCTATGAGTGTTTATAGATTATCCCATAAATATATTTGTTTATTAATTTCCTGCACTTTCACTTCTTGTACATTGTTCTTTAGAATATTATTTATTTTTAGATCGTTGTACAACAGAGAAGATGACAAATGACCTTAATAAAGTCTAAAGATCCAGAAATAATTCTATATATTTATAAACTGTGTATTTTAATATCAATACTATCGTAGCTAGGCAGGATTGCAAAATCTCAAACAAAAACATTCGTAAGATATATATTTAAGATCTCGATTTATCTCTACAGTTGTTGAGTACGTTATATTAAAACGTTTTTTTCTTGGACATCATCACATCGTTACAGTCCATATTGCCACGTCCGGTCATGCTCTGGCTGTGCATCTTGACATAATACACCTGCAGCGTAATTTCCATTTCAAAAGGCTCCATTGTAAGATTGTCACGTCAAAGTGCTTTCCATAAGCCATCGAATATATGAGGACGACGGTGTCCCAACGCCCGTTTCAACAGTCCGATCGCACAGAAATTTGGAAAGTTCACAGGTATATCTTGGTATGAAATAATACAGATGTGTTGTGAAAGTCTTTAAGGTACACGTGACTTGTATAGTTTTTCCAGACAGAGATATTTCTGGATTATATTGCGTACTGTTTCTCGGAGAACGCAGACGGTTTTTGCCACTGATCTTTGTGTTAGTATACTCTCACCTGCTACAAGACAATGTGTTTTGTTTTCCACAGCTGTAATGCGACTTGTTGCAGGTCTCTTTCTGGATAGTCCTGGTGCTCCAGGTTGATCCATATTTTCCGATATTATTAAAGTTCAGGGATATATATTGGAAATTCTAAATCTACTATCTAAATACACCTTTGAAATATGACTGTATGTATTTTGCGTCAAAAAGGACTTACATACTCTTCCCAAAAACGATCAGTTTTCGGTAGCATCAGTATTTGTGAAATTTAAGCAATGTTAAAATGTAGTTGTGGTACATGCAGTTCCACCTCAGCTTTATATCAGCTGTAGTTGTTACGCGACCAGCTTTTTTTAAGATTCAAACTCATTTTAATATTAGACACTCAGTCCTCTTTATAAGCCATATGACCGTATTTCCATAGTGTCAACCAACGCCATATAAACGGACGAAAATAAAACTTGTAACACTTGGAAATGAAGGGAAGCATATTACGGGATAAATATTCAAAACATTACATACAAAATATTATACTTGTTTGTGTAATATTTTGAAATTCATATGTATATAAACGTTTCTTTTTAATTTTCTTAAATACTGAAAAAAATGTATGTTTTCAACTGTTTTGGTGTAAATGTAACACCTAGTCTAAAACTACTTCATCATTGACTGTAGTAACTTCGTAAGGACAACATTAAATCTGCGTTTCACGTCCTGAAAGAAACATTATTGTGTAAAGAGGATAAGAACTTCGGTTATCTCTGTTAATTATCAGATCTTGTGGTGTTACCACACTCGAGACTGAAAACGCTCGTGAATAGAAAAGGGATTATGGCCCGGGGGGATCTAACTCCATTTTCTAAACACGAATCGTCGACTGGACTTTGTTTGACGTTTGTATCTTGAACGAAAATCAGAGCAGATGTGAGAAATCTCTCGTGAATACAACAATCCACAGTTTGCGATTGTGAACTGGACTGAATAAATTACTTAGAGTTTTTCTATATATCTGAAGCCTTTGATCATAACAGACAGTATTCCACATGATTAAGTATGAATTACACGTATATCGATATTTCTTAAATTTTGTTCCTTTCGAGCTGTTTTATATTCCAGATTTGTTTGATTCGTATTACCGTGTTTAGATTACATCATGAATAAATTTTTTTCCATTTTTTTAGATGTTTATACGGCATAAAATTTCGACCTTTTTCTCATTACAAAACTCAAACGTTTAGATAAATATTCAAATATGTTGTCAGACACCTGTTACCAATTGTCTTTTTTAACCAATACTGTATCAATAATCAGGGTCAGCGATAGCTTAACTTATGCCCTAGGCAGAAAGTAATGCTGCGCCCTTGCTCACATTGAAGCCTCCGAGAATTTGCTACACTAGCAGCCTCCTATACTGCCTATCCTCAATGCCAGGCCTGTCAAAAAAAATCCGAATCTTTTCTTCTTTAAACGTTCTGGTCTTCATTTTATTTTTACATATATTTTCTGATCTACAACTTCGCTTTTGCAATGATACTGCTATCATAATGAAGTTTTCCTTCAAATGTTTTAACATGACTTCTACGTGTTTGTAAGAAATCTGCTATCATAATGAAGTTTTCCTTCAAATGTTTTAACATGACTTCTACGTGTTTGTAAGAAATGTACACTGGTTTTTCCCTCTTTTCAAAGTTCAAACAATTTAACTCATCAGTTAGTGACATGTTAACGTGAAGCGAAGAGTGAGATCTTTTTTTTAGACTTTATTGTTCAAGTTAGCTACCTCTTCGAGTGAAATTATCGTATTTTTCGGTGTATAAGACGCACTTTTTTACCCCAAAATTTACTGTCAAAATCAGCTTGCGTCCTATACGCCGAACGTATGATTAATATATATATGTATATATATATACACACACACGTTATACACAGGCCATGTGTAAATATATTTAAATAGGCATGCATAGTTTAGTTTAGTTCA
>NW_013671171.1:11262-15493 GCF_000517525.1 Limulus polyphemus
AAAAAACAACAACTTTGTCTTCAAAATAAGGGTGCGTCTTATATTCCGAAAAATACGGTAATGGGTTATCTTCTCTTCTGGTTTAAAACACTCTATCTCATCATGTTAACGTGAAGTGGAAAGTAATATTATTCTTTTATATATATTCTGTTGTTTCAGTTAATTACGTGTTTGACTGAAGTAAGTGAAAGTTATCTTATTTTCAGACGTGAATCACCTGTTTTTTTTTAATTAATTATATCTTCACGTGAAGCAATTTGTTGCAGCAACAGTCTTTTCATCTTACGAAATAAACACATCTTCACGTAAAGTGCAGAGTAGTCGCACTTTCCTTTCAGATAAAACGCGTTCTGTTCTTGACGGTCGCACTTTCCTTTCAGACAAAACGCGTTTTGTTCTTGACGGTCGCACTTTCCTTTCAGATAAAACGCGTTCTGTTCTTTACGGTCACACTTTCCTTTCAGACAAAACGCGTTCTGTTCTTTACGGTAAACTACATCTTCGTATGCAGCAATTATCAGATTTCTTTAGTTTACGTGTAACACTTCTATGTTGTAGCTCAAACCACATCCACACGAAGAGCACGGTAATATCCCTCACGTCACACTAAAGAACCCTTATAATATTAATTAAATAAACACTGGTGATTCCAGTAAAATGTGAAGCGTTTATTATCTCATCAGAGGCAAGACACCCCATTTCGAAGGACATGTTTTACGATAGATTTTGGTTTGGTTTCGTATTTCGCGCAAAGCAACACGAGGGCTATCTGCTCTAGCCGTCCCTATCTTAGCAATTATAGACTAGAGGGAAGGCAGCTATTCAACACCACCAACCGCCAACTCTTGGTCTACCCCTTTTACCAACGAATAGTGGGATTGACCTTAACATTATCCCGCCCACACGGCTAAAAGGGCGAGCATGTTTGGTGAAGGGGACTCGAAAACGGGGACTCGAACAAACTTAAAAACCAGATTTGAACATTTACATCACACATTGTTGAAGATTGAAGTATCCTGATTCGAGCGTTCATATTGTTTTACTCGGATAATTTTATTGTTTTAATGATGACTCATCAAGCTAAGATATACTACTTTCAAAACATTAAATGTACTGAATTTTTATTGTTTCAAGGATGATACATCGAGCTAAAACTCTACAACATTCACAACATTAAGGTTGCTGATTTTTTTGTTATTGTTTTACACGGATAATTTCATTGTTTTAAGGAAGATTATAGAACTAAAACCTGCGAGTTTCACAGTGTTAAACATGATGATTTTTTATTGTTTTACACGGATAACTTCATTGTTTTAAGGAAGATTATAGAACTGAAACCTGCGAGTTTCACAGTGTTAAACGTGATGAATTTTTATTGTTTTACACGGATAACTTCATTGTTTTAAGGAAGATTCATCAAGCTAAAGTCTAACACTTTCACAGAATTAAACAATCACACTCTTGAAATAGATTTTTGACCTTTGAATAATCCATAACATTTTGCGCACAGATAAGAAAATCTTAGTGTATAATAACGTCATTTATATATAACCTTTTGTAGACTGTCTGAAGTCTTATTCTTTGTATACATATCCAGTTGTGATATATTTTATAGTAGTGTAATTCTATAATAGATATCTTCTTGTACTTTACATATCTTATTATGATATATCTTAGTAGTGTAATTCTATAATAGATATCTTCTTGTACTTTGTGAAAGGGTTTCGAGACATCCGGTTTCTGACAATGTTAGTGACACTGTAAAAATTCGAAAATAATTAAGTTGTAGGGCGTTCTTGTGATGGCCGTTATTTCTTATTGTGTTGACATTGGCGTTATTTTATTCTAGGGTTACGCCCAAGGTATTTTAACGTTTTATTTTTGTGTTTTGCCGATAGTTGAGGTTAACTTTAATTGGATTTGCTTTGATCCTCTCTGGACTCTGCATTTCCTGTTTTTTTTAATGAGGTGTCGTGTGAAAGTTCTGAATTGCTGACCTGGACATGGCTATTCAAAATATGAAGACCTGTGTAAAATCGTATCTGAAATAACGAACCCGAATCACACTGGGAGACCTTCTGTCAAACCGGTCGAATTTGAAGGGCATGTTCAGGCAAACTGCTCGATTCTACATGTCGTGTCGAGTCTGTTGTATTCATATCGTTTGGTCCTGTCATCGCTGTTGTTGCGAAGGGAACTTCGGATTCGTCGGGCCAGTTGTAGTAATTTTTTTCTTCTGGACGCCATATTACTTCCGCTACATGAAAAAGAACAGAAACCATTATTGAAGGGAAAGAGACATCCCACATGCGTTTGAGACCCCTCGTGACTCGCGCGTCCACTGTCTCAAAAGGCTCATCGGCGCGCAAGGAAAAAGGCAGACAGGCTTCCTGATAATGCAGATTTATTGTGGGCTGGCCTTCAATAGTTCTCAATGAGAGACTCATGTATGACAGGGGGTCATAGAAATTCCATCCTTATTCACCTTTCTAAGTGTTCTGTGCAGGTTTAACGAAGATAATTACACAGTTGAAAGTTAAGAGAGACCCCCTTGGGATGATGGGACAATAAAATGTAGCGTAGCGAGGAAAATGTAAGAGGTTTTTAACTTATTGGATCAAGAGCTGTTACTGTACTTTAACAAATGTGTATATATATATATATCGAGCCGTGAGCATATTTACCGGTCAACAATTAGAAACAAATATGACATTCTGACATCAACATACGCACCTTAACACCTTTAAATTTTATATTTTATGCCATTTTTAAATCACAAAACTGTACTTCTATAGGTCCTAAACATGATTTTTTTTTGCAGTAAAGCTACTGTTATGAATAGATAACTCCAAATTGGTTTGTAAGCTTTTATTTTACATTCCATGAAACTAAATACTTATAAAGAAAGTATTATGATTCCGTTCCATCAAAATATTTATAAAGTTAACTCTTTCGTGACACAAACGAATTGAAAATACTAATTTATTTTTCTTAATTGATGCCTCGTGCTAATTCTTATCTTTTCAGGATTTTTTTGTTGTAACTTATTTATTTATTTACCAGTACATTATTTTATTATACTGATATATTCGTTAGAAAAAAAAATACCACGAGCATTATTGGACTTTTTAAAATGTAATATTATTTTGTATTTCTTTTTAGTTAAGCACAATGGGCTATTTGTGCTGTGCCCACCACTGGTATCGAAACCCGGTTTCTAACGTTGTAAGTCCGCAGACATGCCGCTGTGCCACGGGGGGGGGGGCGCGGTTGGATTATACCATAGACAAATTATAAGCACTGCCCGACAGCATGTCTTGTTGCTAAAATAGGTGTTTGAGTTAAATTAAACCCTGGCTAACAAGAAGAAAACGAACTTTTCCATAACGCTGACGTACTAGGAAACCGCAAGGGTGAATTTCCAGCTTCGCTCTAATAACTTTTGTATTGGAAAAATAAAAAGACGTGATGTAATGATGTTTGTTGTGTGGAGATAAAAAGTGTCAAACTGTAACATAGTTGGCTGTATTAAGTAGTAATAATAAAAACTAAACAAATAAATAAATAAAGAAAGTTGTAGTGATGTTATAGATGTGGAAAAAATCGACTAAGGTGTGATGATCTTGATCGTTTAGAGAAAATCAAAGAACCGAGATGTGGCGATGTAGGCTGTACACTGTACAGATAAAATATAACAGTATATATATTTAACAACTGTAATCTATATAACCATAATGGTACTGTCTGTTCTATGTACACGTAACTACTTCGCGGGTTGTGGTTGGGTCTTCACCCAAATTGGTATGGAGGTTCATCAGGTCCATGCGGGGGTACATACAAATTTTCAGCTTTGCATTTTGCGGTTTTTTATGGGCGTTTTTGCATTTTTTTACCACTACCTCACCTCCTGTGGATGGATCTTCACGAAATTTGGTATGGAGGTTCATTAGGTCCGTGGGGAGATACATACAAATTTTCAGTTTTGCTGTTTCTATGGGCGTTTTTGCGTTTTTTTTTACCACTACTTCGCCCCCTGTTGATGGATCTTTACCAAATTTGGCATGAAGGTTTTTTGGGTCCGTGTGGAGAAACATGGAAAGTTGCGGTTTCGCATTTTGTGTGTTGCAGTTTTTATGGGCGTTTTTTACAATTACATATAAGGGAAGTAACTTTTCATGTCCTAAGACAACCTTTCATTAATCATGAATTTACAGGGTACTCCAACTAGTTA
>NW_013671171.1:16250-17013 GCF_000517525.1 Limulus polyphemus
TTTTGTTTTTTTCTTCCCGATTTGTAAAAAAATCATACGTGATAGAAAAAAAAATGAATATTATTTTCGAAATCTGCGTAGCTGAATTATGGAAAATACGTTATTAAAACCGAAACAACTTTTACGAAGTTTAAATTCACAGGCCTGTGTTATTAGTGTTTGACAACAAACATTTTTTGGCTATATAATATGTGTTAACATGCATATACATCATAATAGATAGCGTTATAAGGTAAAGGAATTAAAACAATAAAAAATAACGAGTGGATACGAAGCAAACGATTCTATTTTTAAATTATTAATACAAATATCTGCCCTAAGACCCGCCTTTAAAGTTCCTTCGTCCAATCACGTTCTGCTGTTAGCAGTGACTGATGTCGCTCTCTCTTTACCACTTCCCGCAATTTCTCGGTTCATATGCATTTTTGATTCTACACAGAGCACTCTCAGGAGTCACTTAGTAATAAAAACACCTCGTGAGTTTCTACGTCATCTAGAGCGTGGCGCTGGCAAGGCGAAAGAGAAAACCTGGTATTCTGAAAAACGTCATATGCGCAACCTAACGGAAGATAATTTTTCGGTTTTGGAAAGCGAACAACATTTGAGAGTAGGTAAGTATTTTGTTTATGAATTAATGTTATATCATATTCGTTAAACAACTCGAGATTTCCAAGTTATTTATTACATCATATTCGTTAAACTACTCGAGATTTCCAAGTTATTTATTACATCATATTCGTTAAACTACTCGAGATTTCCAAGT
>NW_013671171.1:17831-19215 GCF_000517525.1 Limulus polyphemus
CCAAGTTATTTATTACATCATATTCGTTAAACTACTCGAGATTTCCAAGTTATTTATTACATCATATTCGTTAAACTACTCGAGATTTCCAAGTTATTTATTACATCATATTCGTTAAACTACTCGTGATTTCCAAGTTATTTATTTGTGAACAAATTAAATCACGTTACTATATAATTAAGCTTGAACAATGCCCGCTACTCTTGTGAAAACAAAACAAAAAACACAACAAAATCCTTAGTTGATATATCTACCTGGTCAATTTTAATCTAGCTATTTAAAAGTCAACACCTGATTTTATACTTTTAGAAATAATATCAAAGATATAAACAATATGCTGTCTTTAAGTAGTATAAAACAGAAGAGACAGAGAATACTAACTATCTTTACTAAATGAGTTGTTAGCGTACCCTAATTGTGAACCCTAGGATTTATTGTTCCCAACTCTTTGCTGCAAAAACGCGCTTAGTACTTTCAGGTTATGAGTGCGCTATAAGGATAACTGTGAAACTATTCGGTCAGACAAGAGTAGCCCAGGAGTTGGCGGTGGATACTGTTAACTAGCTGCCTTCTCTCTGGTGTGATTACGGTTATGAAAGTAATTGTACACTCAGTAAAAACATGTTTCAGTTCATTTAACATGATTCACGCCTTGATGTTAGCATCCTCTTCAACATTACTCTGGATCTAGCTGGTGGTAGGACTAATATAGTATTGTGAACAACAAGGACACGTATATTGATAGACAACATTAGGAGTTTTAACAGTATTATCCCGTTTGGAAAATTCTTTGTTTTTCAAACAAACTTGTTTTGTCTAGGTATGGTAATCCCACTGATACAAGTTGTTTCGGTTCACCACATTTGGGCTTATTATTCTGGTGAGGTGAAACTGTGATTTTGTTCTCATTAAGCATTCATACATGAACGTTATATATTACTCCAACAAAGAAACCATTTTCCAAGATCTTCCTAAGGTTATCAAGTTCTTTATTTAAGCATTATATACGTTCCTATGATTTCATTAACACTATGTATCAGAACCTTTATGATTTTTTTCTTTGATAGCATCAGTATGATTTATTAAAAGCCAAATTAAAAACGTTTATCCTTTCTTACAATAGACTTTGAATTGAAATTTTATTATTAAGATTTAAAGGTATCTTATGAAAAAATCCGGGGTTCGATTCTCCACGGTGGACAGAGGGCAGATAACCCATTATGTGCTAAAACATACCAACGCTTGAGAAAGTTAAAAAAATCTAAGTCACATGTTTAAAATAACTAAAATGGCAAAAGTATCGTCAGCACATCGTCCATAAAATATCTAAAATGGCAAAAGTATCGTCAGCACATCGTCCATAAAATATCTAAAATGGCAAAAG
>NW_013671171.1:19999-22508 GCF_000517525.1 Limulus polyphemus
CATCGTCCATAAAATATCTAAAATAGCAAAAGTATCGTCAGCACATCGTCCATAAAATATCTAAAATGGCAAAAGTATCGTCAGCACATCGTCCATAAAATATCTAAAATAGCAAAAGTATCGTCAGCACATCTTCCATAGTACAAAGACTTGATAGAAACTGGACTTTCATTGACCCAAAACCCAAACTACCAAATTAGCACGGGAAGAAGCCGTTTATTTGATTGTAGAGAATATTGCTAAACAGGAGATATGATCCCCTAGTGACAGATATAAAAGATATGATAGCAATTTCAGATAATTTTTGCCTTCATGTCTTAATAATTAAGCGACATGGCTGTATAACTTCTTCAGCTAAAGCAGTGGTTCTCAAACTATGAGGCATGACCCCAGAGGGACGCGAAAAGTATCACGAACCCTTCCTCGTTAATAACTAAGAACAGTCTCAAATATAGTTTACATTACAGTAGGCTTACATGCTTGTCTGTTTGAATTGTGGGGCACTAAAAGTTTTAATATTTGTTGATAATGATGTATTGGTATACGTACGCATGAGTGGGAGGGGCGTCAAGTACCACAGACAAGAAAAAGGGTGAGCTATCTGAAACATCGTATGAGTGGGGGGCGTCAAGTACCACAGACAAGAGGAAGGGGCGCTATCTTAAACATCGTATGAGTGGGGCGTCAAATACCACATACAAGAAGAAAAGGGCGCTATCTTAAACATCGTATGACTACTCTTCAGCTCTACTTCTTTTAAAGAACCAGTTCCATAGTTTTCAGTTCTCTTCAGCTCTACTTCTTTTAAAGAACCATTTTCATAGTTTTCAATTCTTTTCAGCTCTACTTCTCCTAAAGAATCGGTTAGATAGTTTTCAATTCTTTTCAGCTCTACTTCTCCTAAAGAATCGGTTAGATAGTTTTCACTTCTTTTCAGCTCTACTTATTTTAAAGAACCAATTCCATAGTTTTCATTACTCCTCAGCTTTACTTTTTCTAAAGAACCAGTTCCATAGTTTCACTACTATTCAACTTTACTTCTTCCAAAGCACCAGTTCCATAGTTTTCAACTCTACTTCTTCTAAAGAACCAGTTCCATAGTTTTCACTACTCTTCAGCTCTACTTCTTCTAAAGAACCAATTCCATAGTTTTCACTACTCCTCAGCTTTACTTCTAAAAAACCAGTTCCATAGTTTTCACTACTCTTCAGCTCTACTTCTTCTAAAGAACCAATTCCATAGTTTCACTAATCCTCAGCTTTACTTCTAAAGAACCAGTTTCATAGTTTCACTACTATTCAACTTTACTTCTTCCAAAGAACCAGTTCCATAGTTTTCAACTCTACTTCTTCTAAAGAACCAGTTCCATAGTTTTCACTACTCTTCAGCTCTACTTCTTCTAAAGAACCAATTCCATAGTTTTCACTACTCCTCAGCTTTACTTCTAAAGAACCAGTTCCATAGTTTTCACTACTCTTCAGCTTTACTTCTTCGAAAAAACCAGTTCCATAGTTTTCACTACTCTTCAACTCTACTTCTTCCAAAGCACTAGTTCCATAGTTTTCACTTCTCTTCAACTCTACTTTTTCCAATGCACCAGTTCCATAGTTTTCCTACTCTTCAACTCTACTTCTTCCAAAGCACTAGTTCCATAGTTTTCACTTCTCTTCAACTCTACTTCTTTTCACCTTAAAAACAATAAAATATAATCTCTAAATAAAACCATAAAGATATAAGTAGATCAGTCACATGATAAAATATAAACACTGTATAATTCTAGTACAAAATTTTAATATACTTAAAATTGACAGTAAACCTAAAAGGTGAAGACTGTCAATTATATATCCTGTACAAAGTTCAATAAAACATTAATCTAATATTGATCGTAAATGCGGGGTTCTCACGTGATGTTTATGCAGATTTATTCTAATTTTCTGTTTCTCCCACGTGTTGTACAAACTGAGGCATAAATAATATATTTTGAACCACAGCGGTATACCTGCGAACTTACAACACTAGAATCCGGGTTTCGATACCCGTGGTGGACAGAGCACAGATCGGCCATTCTGTAGCTTTGTGCTTAATTCCAAACAAACAAACTAACTAAAACGTTTTATAGAAACATTATCGTCCATAATGTTGTTCTTATAGGTTTAATATTTTCTTTGTTGGAATAATTCAATTAGGAAAAACGGTCATTTTAAGTATAGAAAAATTTTCAGCTATAAAACAACGAGTTTTTAAAGCTTTTAGACTTTTTGTTAAGAGCTCTGAAATCAAACACACTAAAAAATCGTATTTTTAAAAATAAGAATTCCCCGTAAATGAGCTACCACATCAGACACGAGTAGCCCACGAACTAATGGAAGATGCTGTTCACTAGCTGCCTTCGGTCTAGTTTGTAAGCTCAGTTACCAGATCAGACAAGAGTAGCCCACGAACTAATGGAAGATGCTGTTCACTAGCTGCCTTCGGTCTAGTTTGTAAGCTCAAAATTAGGAACAGCTAT
>NW_013671171.1:22955-24090 GCF_000517525.1 Limulus polyphemus
CAGTTACCCAATCAGACAAGAGTAGCCCACGAACTAATGGAAGATGCTGTTCACTAGCTGCCTTCGGTCTAGTTTGTAAGCTCAGTTACCAGATCAGACAAGAGTAGCCCACGAACTAATGGAAGATGCTGTTCACTAGCTGCCTTCGGTCTAGTTTGTAAGCTCAGTTACCAGATCAGACAAGAGTAGCCCACGAACTAATGGAAGATGCTGTTCACTAGCTGCCTTCGGTCTAGTTTGTAAGCTCAAAATTAGGAACAGCTATGCGCAAGTAGACCTTGCGCAAAATTCTGAATCAAACACAATTTACTTAATGGCTACTTTTCCATATATGATCATTGTCGATTCTTCAACAAAACAAGTCCCTGTAACAATAAATACCTTCTAAATCAAGTTGATAACTTTTTGTATTTATAAAGCATATTTCAAATGCAAATACCAAATTATGGAAAAGAATTATTATTATTATATTATTATTTTTGATATATTATTATAATAATATTATTATTGAGATATCATTATTTTTATATTATTTTTGAGATATTATTATTATATTATTGAGATGCCCCCCCCCAGTGGCACAACGGTATGTCTGCGAACTTACAACGCTAGAAACCAGTTTCGATACCCGTGGTGGGAAGAGGACAGATAGCCCATTGTGTAGCTTTGTGCTTAACTTCAAACAAATTATTGAGATACTATAATAATAATTTTATTATTATTGAAATATTATAATAATAATAATATTTATATTGAGATATTATAATATTATTATTATAATAATAATATTATTATTGAGATATTATAATATTATTATTATAATGTTATTATTATTACTGAGACATTATTATAATATTATTATTATTATTGAGATATTATTATAATGATATTATTATTATTGAGATATTATTATAATATTATTATTATTATTGAGATAATAGTGTGTCTGTCTGTCTCTCGGTCACGAACTGATATCATAACAACTTATTACGTAATTTAAGTAGTTTGGCTTCCTGTCATTTAGAAGCGAGTAGACTATGATTGATCGAAAATTAAAGATACATTTGGACTAAAATTTTACAAAAAATTTCACCTTTTTCGCAATTTGAAAACGTATCTTTGTTCAATCGTCAAG
>NW_013671171.1:24929-27526 GCF_000517525.1 Limulus polyphemus
GTATTAAGTGCGTTAAGGTTTAGCTCTAACTGAACTAAAGCAAAAAACGTACACAAGTTACAGTGTTAATTTATCTCATTATCGAATATAGGCTTGACTAATGTTAGGACTAAGACAAGTGGATGTCAGTGTCTGCGATTAGAATTCTTTTGTATTACTCCAGAAATCCTGTAAATTAAAGTAATATTATTGCAATAATGATACAAATTTGGCCGCATATGTTTTGCGGGTCTCTGCTAGTATATATATATATATATATCGCAACTAGTTTTAATCTTGTATCTATATAAAACTACGATAAATTCGCTTATGTCTTGTTATCTCTAAAATATACATGTATCTGCCAACCACTGACAGAAAAACACCACTATAAACCGAGATACTTTGCTGAACTAGAACTCACGAGATCCGACTATTATCGAAACATTATGGTAATTGAAATGAACTGGATTAACTGAATAATCACTTAATAAGTGACTTGTACTTAACAATCAGAATATGAAAAACTTAAAATAATGCGATATGGTAGAATATTGCATTTATAATAATTGAAATAATATGCAATCTATAGAGGTTACACTAAAAGAAATTTTAAGCCTCATCTCGTTCTTGCAGTTTATGTTATCATGTCCGACCGTGTTCTATCTGACGACCGTGCATCCTGACGATAGTCTTGCAGCGTAGTTTCCATTACAAAAGGCTGTCATGTCCAAAGCACATCCCTCATCCCAGTTTGCTTCCATAATCCATGTAATGTGTATGACGACTGTTTTCAACAGTCTGATCGCAATAAAATTCTATAGCCACTTCTTCAGCAACTTGAACAGTATATCTTCTATGGAATAGTATGAATAGCCATGTCGCCCTCCAGGTTCTTGAGGTATGCGATAGTTGAATGAATACGCCATGGAAGAAACTTATATACAAGTGACTTGTGTTACTTTTCTGGATGGATATCCTTCTTTATTGAGTTGGGTATTGTTGCAATGGACATATGGACAGCCTTTGTCCCTGATCTTTGTATTTTGTAGATTCTCAACTGTTACAGTACTTTCCTTATCAAGGATTGGATACGACTTCTTGCAGATCTATTTTTGAATGGTCCTGGTTTCTCAAGATAATCCACATCCCTTTTTCTTCTAATGCCAGTAAGTACAAAGGATTTAGATAAATACATTTTTAGTACAAGGATTATTCCCGTCTTCAAAATTAAAAATCTGCGATCTGAACACATCTTTATGATTACTTGGTGTCAGGAAGGGATGTTACATATCCTATCCACATCATAACACCAAACAACACCAAAATGCAGTTCTGCTACATTCCACTGGGACTTTACATCGGAATAGGTTGTCACGTGACTTTTCGATTTGTATCTTCAAAAAATGTGTAGTATAGCGTCCTCAGCTCTCTGCATACCGCTTAAAAACATATATTTTTGCAATGCATTCTGGGCAAAACGCCATTTCCCACATAAACAAAGGGCAAGAACATAATGATAGAAAGTTTGATTCTGCAATATAATATATTTCTTCTGTTTGTTATTGTCCTACTCGAAACGTCGTGTTAGCAAGTAAATGTTTTATAGATATTACGTTGTGTCATTTATCGTAATTTTTAATGATATAGTTTGAACACTTGAAGACCAGCTCACGTTGGGAATGAACAATTGAGCTATATATTTTTGACAGTCTTCATTCGAGAAACCCCAGTGTCACAGCGGCATGTCTGCGGACGTACAATGCTAGAAACCGGGTTTCGATACCCATGGTTGGCAGAGCACAGACAGCCCATCGTGTAGCTTTGTGCTTAATTTCAAACAAGTTATTGAGATATTATAATAATATAACAATATTATTATTGTTGAGATATTATTATAATAATATTATTATTTTTGAGATATAATAATAATAATAATAATATTATTATTGAGATATTATTATAATACTATTATTATTTTTGAGATATAATAATAATAATATTATTATTGTTATAATATTATCATTATTAATTACAAACAAACAAACGATTATTCGAAAATTTTAAAATCATATTCGTGCTTCGTGATGGATATTGCTAAGTATACTATATAGTAATAATCTCCAACGCACGTGATTAAAATATTATCTCTCGAGGGTTAGATTGTTGTGTGAAATATGGATGAAAAAGGTACATTCACAGAAATTCTGTGGATTGTCTTTAACATCCAAGGAAGATAAAAGAAATTTTTCTCTCCCAGTTTGAACACTGGATGGGTTATCTTTGAACCGATAAAATAGAGCTTGAAACAATGAACCCTCAAATTATTAACTTGATGTTATATACCGTTCATTACCGGTGGGATCCACATATTGTGTCATATTGAGTCATTTCATATTTTTGTCCTTTACAACACTTAGTGTAAAGAACTAACCATAAGCTGAGCAAAATCAACACTTAGTGTAAAGAACTGACCATAAGCTGAGACAAAATCAACACTTAGTGTAAAGAACTGACCATAAGCTGAGCAAAATCAACTCTTAGTGTAAAGAACTAACCATAAGCTGAGCAAAATCAACACTTAGTGTAAAGAACTGACCATAAGCTGAGCAAAATCA
>NW_013671171.1:28417-28990 GCF_000517525.1 Limulus polyphemus
CTCATTTGCCATATAAAATATATAGGGTACCCCCAGCAGTAATTAATGTGACTAATTGTAATGCTGATGGTATTATTTTGTTTAATTAGTCTGTGCTTGTTAATAGGGTCTCTGTAACACACAAAGGCCTGGATCCACAAACAATGCAATGCTTATATAGTTTAGAGAACTTTGCACAAAAAAGTCGATGGGGTCTATATGGACTCCACTGATAATTCCCGGGTTAATAAGGAATGATAACGTTTACGATAGTACAGGTTAAGCCAATATAAAGTTCGAATTCAATGATCTAATTTCACTATAAAAATTTCATCACCACCCACCGCCAACTCTTGGGCTACTCGTTTGAACAACGAATAGTGGGATTGACCGTCACTTTATAATGCCCTACGGCTGAAAAAGACGAGCATGTTTGGTGTGACGGGGATTCGAACCCGCGTCCCCACAGATTGCGAGTCGAGCTCCCTAACCACCTGGCCATGCCGGGCCGAAGTCGATCGGAATCGCATCTTAACTTGTTGAACAAATCGGCGATAACTTGTGGCCGAACTTAGGAAAATGAAAAACTATCGT
>NW_013671171.1:29000-31411 GCF_000517525.1 Limulus polyphemus
TGCCCACTACGGATATCGAAACCCTGTTTCTACCGTTGTAATTCCGCAGACATACCGTTGTGCCACGGGGGGGGCTGTTTGTTTGAAGTTAAGCACAAAGCTACACAATGGGCTATCTGTGCTCTGCCCACTACGGATATCGAAACCCTGTTTCTACCGTTGTAATTCCGCAGACATACCGTTGTGCCACTGGAGGGCAACTATCGTTGTATTCTATACAAATAACTATAAAGATAATTTCGTGAACTTGAAATTATCACTTATAGCAATAAAGTTCCTTTAAGATAACATTATGAGGATTAATATGCACATATATAATTAATAAATGATCAACAGGAAACTTCAAATTAGAGGCCTAGGATTTATTTTAACTTATTTTTACAAAAAAAACGTAAAATAGAATATAAATCACTTTTATGAATGGAACGAAGGACAGGCATGAGTCACGACAAAAAAAAAAAAAAAAAAAGTCAAAATTCCGGAATTGGCCGCCTATCTCTACTGTAAGTTGCAACGCGAGTTCAAAATATTGGATGATTTCACTTTCCCTTCCAGTTTTATTTTCCGCTCGATTTGACCGCAAGCACATTGTCATGTCCCGAAAGATGTGTTCATATTTTGTTCGTCACCTCGAACCCATTCGCCCGGAGCCCGCTATGAAGTGCCAAATCGCCCATGTATTAAAAGTTTCATTCCATTTTCCCTATCCCCTGTAGGTTCAAAATGCAGTCGGGCGAAAAGCAGATTAATTTTAACTAAGTTTCTTGTCAGTCGTTCTACTGTATAATGCGCAATAGAGAACAGGCTGTTGCCTTACGGCCGGTACAAGGTTCAGTTTCAGTAAAGTATTTCGCGTATATATATGTTAGTACAGAGGGGCCAGAAATTGATTGGAATGACGCTATCAATGAGTTATTAATGCCATGCGACACAAATAGAACGTTGTATTTTATATAAAACGTTGTAGCTGTAATAATTACACTCAGACCTACAAGGCCAACACGTTGTTTTGTAGAAATACGCGTGCGTAACTTTCAATCACAGTCTTGTCAGACCGTTTCATTTTCAAAATAATAACAAAATTATTTTCTAAATAATAAGAAAACAAACTATTCATAAATATTCAAGACTGCTGATACTTCAAAACAAAACCAGCAAATAAAACAATCGTTTTTAATAAAATTAAGCACAAAGCTACACAATGGGCTATCTGTGCTCCACCCACCACGGGTATCGAAACCCGGATTCTAGCGTTGTAAGTCTGCAAACATACCGCTGTGCCACTGGGGGCGCCACTTATGCTACATTAGCAATTTTATTGTTTTGTTTTTAAAAGCAAATGCTTGACTTGTTAACCTTTTATTTCAATATCTTTGTACACTATTTGAAGGTTACAAAACAAACAAGCATAAGTGGCAGGAATAGCTTATATTCATATATAGTGTCTATATCTTTATGTATTAGTTCTAGAAAGTTCGAAAAAAAAGGACAACTAGATAACATCAAGTTACGAGTACAATCGAGAAAATTATGAAAAATAATACTTAATAATTCCTACTCCGTAATCACATTTTATGATCAACTACAAAGCTACAATATCAAAGGATATAAGCGTGATTTTGTTCTACACTTTTGGTAACTGGTCAACAAAATCCTCGTCATCTGCGTTATTATTAATCATAGTTGAAACAAAACGAGTTCAAGATGATGTCGAGTATGTCTCCCAATGGCACAGCGGCATGTCTTCGGACTTACAACGCTAGAAACCGGGTTTCGATTGCACAGATAGCCCATTGTGTAGCTTTGTGCTTAACTACAAACAAACAAGAAACACAAGATGTCGAACAAATTACATAACGATTCAGTAATTATATTTATGTCTACAACGGTAGGTCAGCCATTTTGATTTTGTTTTGTAGTTTGTTTGTTTTTAAACACAAAACTATACAATGGGCTATCTGTACTGTGCCCATTACCTTAATTACAGTAAAAAGTTCTTTAACTTTTTTTTTTAGTTCAGTGCTTCTAAACTGGGTGAATGGTTCATCCAGGGTTTAATGAGATCAGAATCAGGGTGAATGAGTATTATCAATTATACAACATATCCAAGAGGGGAAAAAAGTAATTAAATATTATTATTATTTATTGTAGTTTGTAGTCTGATAAATACATTTATTTTTTGTTTATTTTATGTTGTATTCATTCTACTTGTAGTCTGATAAATACATTTATTTTTTGTTTATTTTATGTTGTATTCATTCTAGTTGTAGTCTGATAAATACATTTATTTTTTGTTTATTTTATGTTGTATTCATTCTAGTTGTAGTTGGCTAAATACATTTATTTTTTGTTTATTTTATGTTGTATTCATTCTACTTGTAGTTTGATGTATATTCAAATCATAATAAAAT
>NW_013671171.1:32245-55540 GCF_000517525.1 Limulus polyphemus
TGACTACGGTTTCTTACCATGTGGAAATTGGAGCTGAACCACTTTTAGAATTATTTACATTCTAAAGAAATGTAATATTTTATATTTTGCAACAACTTATATAAAATGATATATATATATATATATATAGTAGCAAAAATTTGGTGTCATGAAATGGCTACATCAATCCGTATACGTTTTTATTGCTATGTTTTTGATAAAAACAAATAATTAACAGAGTAGTAAAAAAAATGGCATAATTCAAGTTGGTGACACGTACCCTGTTTAAATTATTGTCTGTGACGATGTCGTCACGTGCTTTTCTCGCAGGTCCGTTAGCAAATGTTTATTGAAGCAGAAGACCTTATAGAAAGTGACATTAGGTTTCCGTGTTCTGTATCGAAGAATTGGCGGGTTAATACAGGTTAGAGCGGAATATAACAAAGCTGCGCATGCGCTAAAGACATTTTCATTACGAAGCGAATGACTCGGTTATCTGTCAGTTTCGTGAAAATTAGGCTTATCCTTCAAGCAGCTTCTCATTGAAGCGCGAAAAAGGACACACTTCAATCTTTAATTAAACTTGCTTGTTTCAACCTAGCTTGTCCAACCAAATAGAGCGGCTGTGAGAAGCACCCGTTGTTGTGGTTCTCTCTCTCTCTGATGCTAGTACAATGCATAATATCCAGAGATTAAAAAGAGTTAAATTTAGACATTATATTTTTTCTCTATAAAAAAAACATAACTATATAAAAAAGCCGATGAAGTTGTAAATTTTAAATTTATTACTTTCTTTGTTTACTTAAAGATATTAATTTGAAATAAAATCTTCCTTGATAGATTTTTTTTAATTCTCTAAACAGAACCAACGGCATTATTGAAACGCCTTCATTAAAAACTGGCCCGGCATGGCCAGGTGGTTAGGGCGCTCGACTCGCAATCTGCAGGTCGCGGGTTCGAATCCCTGTCACACCAAACATGCTCGCTCTTTCAGCCGTGGGGGCGTTATAATGTGACGGTCAATCCCACTATTCGTTGGTAAAAGAGTAGCCCAAGAGTTGGCGGAGGGTGGTGATGACTAGCTGCCCTCCCTCTAGTCTTACACTGCTAAATTAGGGACGGCTAGCGCAAATAGCCCTCGTGTAGCTTTGCGCGAAATTAAAAAACAAATCATTAAAAACTTCTTGGATTGAAACAATAACAGTTTTATTTCACTATAAAACCATAAAAAAAGTAGAGACTCCTTCATTATGTTCTCAAATGAAAACTGACTTTACGTTATTTTCGTTTACGGTAATTCTAACTTTGTGTTAAATTTGGATTGCATAGTAAATACAGCTGGTATTTCACCATACTCGTGTAACAAACTGTTCCTCTACCAAACGTTTGATTTGTTGAACTTAAGACAGCACATGAAGAGTTACCTACCTGGAGGAAATTGTTGTTGAAAACTCTTGTCTATGCGGAGATTCTCTTTGGACGAACGAATTTTCTGACAATAAATGGGTCAATTTTATAAAAGCCACATTTCATTGAAATCAACCGAGTTTAGTTTACACTTCCCCTTAACACAAAATTTCACTGATGAATAAGATTGGAAAAACCGTCCTCTATCGTTAATATACACTCTTTTTTTTTTGGTTTAAATTTCCCTTTCTAAAGTTCAATGATGGAGACGAATTGTAAAACCATCGTACATCCTCATCTACACTTTCATTGGAATGGTTTAGTTACTTTAGTGCGTTTTTTTGTTGTTGCTAGATTCACTTAATAAAAACCTCACATTTTGTCTAAACAAAATGTAAATATATTTGTTTGTTTCAGAGAATGTTGCAAACCTACACAAAAGGCTATCTGAGTATCAAAATGTGAAGTACCTCCTTGCCCAGATGATATATGGAATCTGGTGTTGGACTCCAGCTTAAATAACACAAGCGGAAAAGAATTGTGACACATTCCCACTAGATGGGGTGCCAGTCCATCGTAGAGCTATCCTCCAACTAACAGCTGTTACCCATCATACAGCTTGGTAAACTGACACGATTGGGTGTAAAGTGTTTGGCTCAAAGGTACAACAGTACGACTTGAGCCAGCCTCGAACTCGCACCCATCCAATTACGAACCAAAAGTCACTGAGCCACGCTGCCCCAGCTATATGCGCATAACTATCCCTAATTCTGAACTGATAAACTATAGAAGCGATTCTCAATCTTTGGTCCGCAGACTCCCTTCAAGTGGTCCGTTGAAAGGTTCGCACAGATAAGGAAAGGTAGGTGGTCCGCTAACAAAAAAGCTTGAGAACTTCTGGACTAGAGGAAAGCAGCTAGTCAACGTCGCTCACTATTCTTCTCTGATCGAATAGTGGGATTTGACTGTCACTCTTATAGTGTACACAAGAAGTGTGTGTTTTTACAGCAACGGACTGCGAACCACGAATCCCAGTCCCCATAGTATTGTTTTGTGAGTGTTTATTAAAAATACTTTAGAAATTTTTAAATCTAATGTCTTGTCATATAGTAAAATCTAAAATAACTCGTATAAGAAGTGTTTGTCTTAAGTGACAGATCAGAGCAGTTTTATTTAAATGGATTAGTGGTTAGCGTGCTCGGACTGGGAGTCCGCTGCTTTGTGTTTTAAATGATAAATATAACATAACCTCTCGTGTTTTTCTAATATACATACATTCAGTCGCTAGTTCACATTCTACAATAATATTTCTGAGAGCTAGGATTCTCAATTGCTTTTAAAGCTATGGAATGGGTTAACATTTTTGATATAATCCTTTTTAATGAGCCCCCACCCCAACAATTCAAAGTACTGTAACTGTAATGAGCCCCCATCCCCCACAGCTCAAATTACGTCTGTTTGAATTACTGTAACAAACTTTTTTTGACAAGCGAAATGGAAAAACAGTTTGTCCTTTACTTGGGCCAAAGTACTTCGGGCCTTATTACCGTATTTAGAAGTTCTAGCATCAGTTGATTTAAGGTATCGGTTCTGTTTCCACATATACTTCTTCTACTGTGTTTTACCTACATCTCTTCTTCTTCATCGGGATTTGATCCATGTTTTGGACCAGGGAGGGTCACGTTTAGAAGAAGTATATGTGGAAACAGAACCGATACCTTAAATCAACTGATGCTAGAACTTCTAAATACGGTAATAAGGCCCGACGTACTTTGGCCCAAGTAAAGGACTTACGAAGCTTCAATCCGGAGCTCGATTCCCCTCGGCGGGCATAGCAGGTAGCCCAATATGGCTTTGCTCTAAGACAAACAAACTATGGCCCAAAGAAGGAAAAATATTATATGTATTTTTAAATAATTCTAAAACGTTCACTACATGATAAGGGCAACCTAGTGCATTTAAGCTACAGTTATTCCATTACAAGTACAATGTTATTTATTAAAACAGGATGTACGCGTATTAACAATGGATAGTTATAAGATTTTCTCAGTGATGCTTCTTCAACAAAATATCAAATTAATTCGGATAATTAGTTATTTACAATGATTTCAAGTCTTCCAAAACTATATAAGTTAAAGTATCGTTTGTTGTATTGTCTCTCGTAGTCATTAACCGAAACACGAGTATAGAGGCTTATAGCGCTAGAAATCGAGTTTCGATACCCATGGTGGGCACAGCACAGCTAGCCCGTTGTGTAGCTTTGTACTTAACCACTACATAGGTAACTGATGTATCTAAATGAAGTGATATGTTTTTAACCAGATATTTCATTACTAGAGCCCCCCCTAGTGGCTCAGCTTCAAGTCTGCAGGATTACGACGCTAAAATTCTTGTTTCGATACCTATGGTGCAGTTTTGTGCTTACAATAACTACAACATTATTAATAAAAACAATAGTTTTGTTTCCTTTTTTAAAAGTCAGTTTTTAGAATTTTTTAGCAGTTATGGTTATTTATGTTCGTCAAGTCACCCCGATGGGACAGCGGTAAGTCTACAGACTTACAACGCTAAAATACGGGGCTCGATTCCCCGTGGTGGACACAGCAGATAGCTCAATAGTGGCTTTGTTCTAAAACAAACAACAACAATGTTCGTCAAAAGCAACCCACGTCTTCTATATGTTCAAAAGTTTAATATATACGAACCTATTCTAAAACAAACTTTACAGTTTCGTGTTAGACATGTATTGAGTAAATCACAACGCGTTTTCAGTTTTTACAACGCGTTTTCAGTTTTTTTTATCTCTGTTCTTGCCGGTAATGCAAATATTTGTTTGTTGTGGAATATCGCGTAAAGCTATAGCAGTGATAGGCTGGAGTCAACATCACCTACCGCCAACTCTCGGGCTACTCTTTACAAACGAAAAATGGGATTGACCGTAACATAACAATGCCCCATGCCTGAAAGAGCGAGTATGTCCGGTAGCGGGTAGTTTAATTAATTTATCAAGTTTAATATCAGTAACGATAATCAAATACTAGTACAACCTATTAAATATACATATAATACAATTCTTGGATAGAATATTGCTTTTATACAGTGTAAATAATGACTTGTTCGTGAAAATTTTGTCATAAGTGGTTGTAACATAAAGACATCAGTTTACTAATAGGCCTATCTATTTATAACACATAAATACGTTATCTAATAGAAATGTGTATCATAATGAACCTAAGATTAACTCAGGCAGGTTTTCGTCGTTCTTACTTTATATATTTTAACACATTTATACTCTATCACGCATCATAAAACGCTTTGATGAAATATCTTGCATAGAGCAGCCAGAAAGTTTCAAAGTGGTTAATAGATGGCAGCACAAACACGTTGAATGTAGTTCAATTCCTCGCTCAACTTATTGGTAAAAACTGTACCTACGAGTACATGTTATGTTCAGTTGCAAACGTAAAGGCTAAAATAAATTTAGCTAAAATTCCGCTTTTTCAAAGAGAAAAAAAAAAAGACTCAAGGTTGGCGTTTTGCGCAAATAAACAATGAAAACCAAATCACATGGTATGATGAATAGTGCTAAAACAAACAAAAATATGTTTGCCATGCATAAAAAAAATAGTTCTACTGTTTCAATGAAATTACGAGTGTTTAGATGGGTTATCCCAAGTTGTTGGGATCTATGATATCTCATCGCTAAATTTTTACTCGAAGATGTGATGAATTAATCTAACTCATTATTGTTCTTCTGCATTAAAACAAAATGATTTTCACTTAATAATTGTCGTCAGTTTTTTTTTTACACTTGTAACAAGTAAAAACGTAAAAAAACAACAACTCGATATGATGCAATCAATGTGTGAACCCCACCGGTAGTGAACGGTGTACAATTAAGGCTGAACTATAGAGTTAAAATAGATATCATCTATTTGTAGAGTTATACAATTAAGGCTGAAATTTATGGTTAAAATAGATTTCATCTATTTGTAGGGTTATAGAAATAAGGCTGAAATTTAGGGTTAAATGGATTTCGTCTATTTGTAGGGTTATAGAATTAAGGCTGAAATTTAAGATTAAAATGGCTTTCATCTGTTTGTAGGGTTATAGAAATAAGGCTGAAATTTGGGGTTAAAATGGCTTTCGTCTATTTGTAGGGTTATACAATTAAGGCTGAAATTTAGGGTTAAAATGGATTTCGTCTATTTGTAGGGTTATATAAATAAGGCTAAAATTTAGGGTTAAAATGGATTTCGTCTATTTGTAGGGTTATACAATTAAGGCTAAAATTTAGGGTTAAAATGGATTTCATCTATTTGTAGGGTTATACAATTAAGGCTAAAATTTAGGGTTAAAATGGATTTCGTCTATTTGTAGGGTTATACAATTAAGACTGACATTTAGGGTTAAAATGGATTTCATCTATTTGTATGGTTATCAACCTTATCGAGTTATATGACTGTAGAAAATACTACTTAGAATCATGTTTACTGAAACATTGCCCGTTTGTGCGTGTGTGTGTGTGGGGGTATCGTAATCGTACTGAAGTGACGTATATATTCGTCTTTGTACTCTCCAGAAACGAGAATCTTCGTCTTTCCACTCCAGGAAAGAGAACAGTTTGAATGATGAGGACCTGTCAAGGACTGACTAGCCGAAAGAGGTAAAATCAGGTAAAAAATGATTGAATTACTTACATGAGGTTTTTCTCTCCTTTACAATTGAGGTTTCAGGAGTAATATGTATAAATGTGTACACGGTAGAGGTAGAAAATGTTAACGTATTTCTAAACTACATATATGTATGTATGTAACATGTGTCGTTGAGGTTATTTCTGAGGCGGACATTCCTACTCGGCGTGCTGATTCTACGTTTCACATCAGACTATAAAGTGTCAATAATTAGGACTATTGTGATGGCGTTTTCTGTTGGTGTTATTGATAAATAACAACAAGGGTTTCTTGTTTTCTCATCTCACAGGTTTTCTTCTATTGACTTGTCCTGTAACTAACTTTTATTCCTTTCACACACACGTCGTTACATGTTCCTATGAATTGTCACATGTTTATTCCTTTCATATATTCTTGTGTGACGTCATATCTTATTCCTTTCACACATTCCTCTATGCTGTTTATTCCATTTAACACATTCCTATATGTCGCCATATGTTTATTCTCTTCACACTTTTCCATATGTCGAAATAAGTTTATTCCATTTATAAATTCCTACATGTCGTCATATGTTTAATGTGTCAGCTTTATAGCAGACAAGCACAGAAAAAAACAAAAAAACAAAACAGTCTAAAATGTGTTACACAACATATATCTATAAAAAAAAACTGTTACGGCAGACAAGATAGTAATGAGCTTTGACAGCCATAAACAGTTACAGTCCATTATGGCAGACAAGATAGTAATGAGCTTTGACAGCCATAAACCGTTACAGTCCATTACGGCAGACAAGACAGTAATGAGCTTTGATAGCCATAAACAGTTACAGTCCATTACGGCAGACAAGACAGTAATGAGCTTTGATAGTCATAAACAGTTACAGTCCATTACGGCAGACAAGACAGTAATGAGCTTTGATAGTCATAAACAGTTACAGTCCAAAATTTCACATAGCGGTGGCTACTTCTGAAGAATTAAATCGTGATTTTATAACAAAGACAAATGTGCGTATATAATATATGTATGTGCGTGTGTGTTCAATTATTCATTTATTTTCACAAGTAAAGGAAATAGGACGTAACCCTACGTTATCTCCAAACGGCTGGCCCCGAAAAACAAAAGGAGTCGAAAATAATGAACAGGAAAATAAAACGGAGAAGAAATGTGGGTAATATTAAATTATGGAACATCTATGTCAATCTTCTACCTGATAGTTGTAGACAACTCGCGTTTTATTATGCTGTTCACGTTACGCTGGAATGTCAACTTCGTGAGTTACACTTATCGTCCACGTTGCTCTGTTATAATAACTTGTTCTTATCAGTGTTTATCTGCTTTTTCCTTGTTTTTTTTTTTGTTTAATTCTGAGCAAAAGTTATTGGTAAGTGAGGCTTGAGAAGAGTAATTAAGCCTAATAGAATGGTGTATCCCCACCGCAATATGGGTCCTACTTTCGCGGATTACTCTCTTCCTAAGGCATACACTTCAAATTTCATTGTAATTAGTATCCACGCCTCATCTATTTGCCCTTTCTATGCGATGTATTTTAGTTTTGGCCCGCTAGTTTTGAATTCCACACACACACACACACTTGTTTTTTAAGTGTCATATTTAACTTATTATACTCAAAATGTATTCCCGACTTGTTGTTGTTTTTTTTTGTTGTTGTTCAAGTGCAAACTTTTAGCTCATAGCTCCGTCATCACTTGACCGATTTTAAATATAATTACAGTTTTGGTTTGAGGAGATCAAACCCTTTCGATTGATATATCTTATCACGTCCAAGGTCTCATAGATTAATTTGCTCTAAAAAAATTTCAATTTGAGGGTAGGCTGGTAGATATCGTGATGAGTAATAAAATTGAATCGGGTATACGCGCGCCCCACGCTTGGTACTGCTGGCGCACGGAAATAGAGCTAATAAAAACGAAAAAAAAAAGGTTTAATTTACTCTAATCCTGCCGAAAAGAATTTTAATTGCCGCGGCTACTGAGAATTCTCTCTTGTTTTATTCTAGCTCTAAATGTGTAGATTATTGTAGATAACATTTTCAGAGCAGGTAATTCTACAAACGCACGTGTAGTTCTCACTAAATCACGTGACTTTATGATGCACCGATACAAAATGCTTGCTGTATATTATTTTAAAAATCCTTAGACAAACTTTATATTCCTGGAATGAAGCTGGAATTTTTATTGTTATATAAAAATCAAACTTTCCTTTCTCATACACGTTTTTTGTTGTTTGTTTAAAGTCTAAGCTCAGAATTACACCATTCATTACTAAAATCTGATAGTTTAACGTACAGGCTCTAGATCTTAGTTAGTTGGTTTGTTAAGGTCTAAGCTCAGAATTACACCACTCATTACTAAAATCTGATGGTTTTAACGTACAGGCTCTAGATCTTAGTTAGTTGGTTTGTTTAAGGTCTAAGCTCAGAATTACACCATTCATTACTAAAATCTGATAGTTTTAACGTACAGGCTCTAGATCTTAGTTAGTTGGTTTGTTTAACTATCAGATTTTAGTAATGAGTGGTGTAATTCTGAGCTTAGACCTTTTAACGTACAGGCTCTAGATCTTAGTTAGTTGGTTTGTTTAAGGTCTAAGCTCAGAATTACACCATTCATTACTAAAATCTGATAGTTTTAACGTACAGGCTCTAGATCTTAGTTTGTTTGTTTTTTTTTGTTTTATTCTGGTCGTTTCGTTTACAACAATATTCGGTTGATTCTCACATAAACATATTTATCTTTTGTTCTTCTCTTCTTTATCTCTTTTGATGCATATTTGTTGTATTTAACCAGGAAGTTCAGTTTTCTATTGTCATGGAAATAAAAAAATCATTTTTTTTTGTATATAAAACTTTAGTGGGCCTATATAAATTATCTCGAAATATATGATTTTGTTCTTATTAAAAGATATTCCTTTCGGTTCCTACTACTCTTCCACCCACCATCCCCCCCACAAAAAAAGGTGTTTTGGTGAAGTTTGTTGAAAATATCATCAGCGCTTGTTCAATTCACGAAACCGACGCTTATTCTAAAGCAGGTGTTCTGATACTTTTTAAGTAAACACTCGTATTCATTAGATTGTACGGAAATATCTCTTCTAGATTGAATTGTACTTCTAAGAAAACCAAGTTGTGGCTTATGAGTAGAGCTCTTTAAGGTATAAGCACTTTGTCTCCACGATTTAAATTACTCTCCTTCTACACCAACCGCTAAAGGTTTCCTGATGCACTAGTAGTTTATTTAATCTCTCCTCAAAATCCTGCCATTCTAAGCACGTACACAATCAAATCTACAAAACTCGCTAGAGTAGTGAAAGGGAACGAACGTTTTAAGCGCTCCGCCCGCCTAGCCTACTGTCAATCCCGTGACGTAGCAGACGCACTCAAGCACAGGCGAATGCTTCATTGGTCAGCAAAATTTGAGTGTGGCGGTAGTCGATGCTCGGTTGCTATAGCGACGGGTTGCGACTCGCACTGCCTGTCTCTCGGGGGCGGATTCAGTGCTCGACTCTTGGTAGAGTGGCTTCATGGCAGTTATTCCTATTTAAGCAGAGAGAGGACGTAGAGTGAGTGACACACGTGGCTTAGAGTTTAACTCTTCCAGGTGAGACAGAAATGTAAATAACCCCCTCTGAATCGTCGCATCTTCTAACGCCATCACCAGAAGACATCGACAGAACTAAGGTGCGTAAAATTTCAATTCCTCTGACTTTTATAAAGGAATGCGACCTGGAATGCTCCGGATCGTTTATAGAATTCAGAATCAAATGAATTAGTGGGTCATTCCACAATTCTGGTTGGTTTGAGCGTTGATGAGGTGTAAGCAGAGGCACGCGCCCTGCGTCACCTAAGGCTTGAGGGCTCCGCGTGCCAAGACATTGCGCGCTAGTGCACGAGCGATTTGGCGCCCATTTCGCTTCACGGACATTATTACGCGTGCCGAAACTCACACAACCAAAAAGCGTGTGAGCACGGTTGGTGAGGCGTATCATCACTGGGCCAGAAACTTGAATGTTCGTAACGCGCTTCAATTCGCCTGGGTGATTGGAAGTGTGAGCTCAATTCCTGTACAAACTTTAGCGATGTCTTCCAAAATAATAACATCTCATTTACCGGGTCATCTCACCTCACAGGTTCTATCGAAATCTATGTTCTATCGAAATCTATGTGACAGGCGAGAATTTCTTTTCACGTCTTGCATAAGAAGGAAGTCGTTCGAAAAGCACTAACACTTTGAAAATTTGACCCAGGTAAAAAAAAAAGATAGAAAGAAAAAAGACTGACATAAGACAACTTCTAACAAAGCCTATACAAAAAGCTAAACAAGACTCTAGTTTCGGGCTATAATAGCATGTCTTGAGTGACTAAAATAACACAAAGCAGCGAAGAAAGCGTAAAACTAACGAAACCTGACTCCCGGTAAGGGAATTTGTTACGTGATGGAAGCCAAAATGTTAGATACTTTAGAAGGTTGCCGTCGCGTTACACCGGAAATACGAAATGACGCAGAATAGTATAATATTACACCATCAACAAGTTGCTTAGTAGTTTGACTAGATGTAGATATCTGGACTACTGTATTAAATTGTTTGACAAAAGAAACGAAAAAAAGAACAATACATTTTAAGGATTTTGTATTACTGGTAGTCGATAAAACAAAGATTTAGAAATTGTTTATGTTTTTGACTGGCAGCATATTACTTTCTTCCTTCGCCTTTCTTGAATTGTTTATTGTCTCTCACATCTCCCGGTTTTCTCTCTTTTCTTTTTCGTTGAACTCCTGTCTCTTATATTCATTTCTCAAATCCACACCGAACCGACTTCTTTATTTTCTGATCTTGCACCTGTTTCCCATAATTCGTATTATAACGTTTCATAACCATAATGGTCCTGTAATCTCCATTTTGGATCAACTTAGAAAGGCAGCCGCTCACTACAATCGTTTTCTAAAGACTTAGAGTACTTGGAAACCCCTAATCCCTTAGTGCCTGACCAAAAGTGCTATGACCTCTCACAATACCATCCGATGTTCCTTACACCTAACTCCATAATATCTATGCAGCCTTACATATAAAAACAGCTCTATAAGAATATGATTGCACTCCTGCATGGTTTATGGTGCTTAGACAAGCATTAATTTAAATGGAACTCATACATTTCATAATATGTTTAATCTTATAGCTCCACCACAATGCAACAAAATACAGAACATGGCCGCTCTTTCGAAAGCAGCAAAAGGTTAGACGATAATTGAAACACTGGACGAAACTTGATTTTCTCGTCCTCGCCACCCGAAGAGGAAAGATGTTTTCCTAACATTTGCCAGCAGTGACAATTTATGCTTCTGTAGGCTACATCTGCTTTGATGACAGTGATAAGGACAGATCCTTTAAAAGATCGGAAGTCATCAAATTAGCAGATGATGAAAAGATGGAAATACATTTTGGAATTCTATGACCTAGGCCTATATGTCATTAATACAACAAAGTGGCACATAAAAAAGAAGGAAAGGTGAAACACGTTTCCAAGTTAGATTAACCTAATTCAAATGTGGTGAACACATTCAATGAACACGTAACAAAAGATTGAAATAAATCCGTCCAAAGATCTTAACCTAAAAGATCATTAAGGCTTACCACTGCAAAGAACACGAACCACGGTGTTTTTCCCTACCTATTCACTGAACATAACCAACAGGTTTCTCTTTTTAACTGATTAATGACATCCCATTAGGTTATCAATTTGCTTACTATGTGATTATAAGGCCTGACACATTAATTCATCTTTTTAGGACGCTGACATGACTCTAATCCTAATATACTGTATATCAAGTTTTTCTTTCTTGGAATAGTGGAATATATATATATGCCCATATTATATACGACTGATGCGATTCTTAATATATCTGCACATAACAAAACACTTTATTAAAACACGTTTTATGTACAAAAAACATACACTTCAGAACGCCCCCCCCCCCAGTGGCACAGCGGTATGTCTGTGGACTTACAATGCTAGAAACCGGGTTTCGATACCCGTGGTGGGCAGAGCACAGATAGCCCTTGTGTAGCTTTGTGCTTAATTAAAAACAAACAAACACTTCAGAACACATATATAAAGCAGTATCTTATATTTTCATCGAAACATACAATGTCCTAAACAAATGTTTACCCTCTTATAGTCCATTGGTGGGGTTCCCTGAAGAGCACGTTAGAACAGGAATAGCTACTTGACTTCTTGTATCAAGCGATATTGAGATGGTGTTGTCAATCAGAGCCCGTTGCTCTTTGCCTTTAACCGTTTGGATCTCTGATACCGGAAATCTCACCAATAGACCTATCACATCTCAGGCGAAAAGCAAATATTGTTAAAGAGGGCCTTCGAAACACTCGAGAATAGTCTCCAGAAACCTCTTACCTTCAGTCCTGCCTAGCGAAATAATTGGAACCCATTCTTCAAGCCCTCCAGTGGCACAGCGGTATGTCTGCGGACTTACAACGCTAGAAACCGGGTTTCGATACCCGTGGTGGGCAGAGCACAGATAGCCCTTGTGTAGCTTTGTGCATAATTAAAAACAAACAAACAAACATTCTTCAAACTTATCTGATCGTTTACGTTGAATATGCTGTAGATGAAATAACTCCTTGTTCAACCTAGAAGTAAAAATCCAAGCATTTCGGTAATTTCTCAGTGAGGTTCAGTAAATGAAACTTACAGTGGTATCTTGCCAATAACCACTGAAAATCCTAAAGGTTCTTAACCTTATTGCCAACCAGTTAATGCATATATATACGTCTGTTGTAACGTACTTTATCTTAATATTTGTTTTTGGTTAATCACAGAGCTGTTATGTTAACTCAGATATCAAAACTCTGTTTTTAGTGTTATAAGCTTACAGACTTTTATTTTAAGATGTTTTATGCTTATTAAACTCAATAAGCGGACAAGGCTGATGACATAAGTTGTTAATAACAAAAGGGCCCTTTGATTTTAACATAAATATTTATTAATATGTAATCCCACATATTCCTTTGTTCGAGACGAGTCATATTTAATAATCATACACTATCTAAATTATCATAACAACAAAACTCTCGACTTTAAACTTTCAAGAGATTTATTTTTTCAAAATAACAGACACAGAAACGTGAGAAGACAACCCTGGAACATACACTATCTGATATGTTTCTGTCCGAATATCACCGAAATGAAAATACATAATTGTTGTAGAAATATCATCCCTTTCTTTTATATCTCTATGTGATATTATTTTACTGGTGTAGTCGTGGTCATTATAAATAATTAATACAACAAGATTTGTTTGATTTTTATAAACTAATTTATCCTAACCAGGTTCTACGTGTGTTGATGCATACTAGGACATGGTCATGAGGATGTTTCTATAAGATTACTAAGAATTCGCTTCTGAAGATGATGATGATGATGTCCTAGTACAGTGGTTCTCAAAGTGTGGTCCTCAGCCCACTGGTGGTCCGTGGACTGGTGCAAAATACAGTCCGTGATTGGTCCAAAATGCAAGTCACATCAAAAGCAGGGCCATTATTTCCACTAAATCTGATGATTTTATTGTTGTTGTTGTTGTTGCGGTGGCAAGCAGAAGCAGGTGAGGTAGGACCGGTAGGTGGTCCACGGCGCCTTTTGCCCTGCCGAAGTGGTCCACGGACGAAAACGTTTGAGAACCACTGTCCTAGTATACATTGAAGCATGTAGAATTTGGTAAGGATAAATTCCTTTATAAAAATATAACTTACTGTACACAACCTAAATCGTTGTATCAATTAGTTCAATATTTATGTGTGTCTGATAGCTTTTGATATATTTTTTCGCTATGTACTATATTCATTATCATGCCTCCGCAGAGAAACATACTGTTTTTCTATTGTTTCTTCTTCCAAACACTTTTGAATCGACCGCCATTCCTTCACTTCTCGGCAGATCAACTTCAAGCTTGGTACGGTTAGACCTTGGTTCAATACACTTTGTGTGTAGGCTTTTTTTAAGGATTTTATGGGGTCAAAAGTCAAACAATCCAAAAAGGTATATTTTGGGCAGCAATAAAAATGGAACAAATATAAATTTTCACGCGTTCAACACATTGACTTACAAAAAAAGTTGGATTTGCTCATTTTGAGTGTTTGTTTGTTTTGTTTGGGGGGGGGGTCAAAGCTCACAAAAAATGCATTATTCTGAGGTTTTTCGATCAATTAATCGGCCATATTTTGACCATTTTACAAGGATTTTGATACAGGTTTAATTTTCCACAGGTCCAAACATATACATACCAAAATGTGGGATATGCCCAGTTTGGGTCATTTTAGGTGGTGTCAAAAGGTCAAATAAACCCATAATATTAGGGGTTTTGGTCAATTACTTGGCTATATTTCGACCAATTTACGTGAGGTTTGGCACAAAGATACTCTTTGCAAGTCCCAAACAGAGATATAGACAGACAGTTATAGATTTTTTTTTGGTGTCAAAACTGGCCATATTAGGATTGCGTGGCGGAGTCATGCCACATTCGCCTGTTTCATTTTTTAAAAATAAATATTTGATTAGTGATTCGTTGGCTATGTAAAGGTGCATAGTAATAAATTCTATACCTGCCACGGTTCAAACCCAGCTGGGGTTTCACCGAAACGGGAAAAAAAAATACCTTGTTACGCCTCATTACATGCAATGTCAGGAATATGCGGTTATCCTGATCTATTGTTATCAATAGGCTTTCATAGGAGCTGAAGGTTCGAGAAATAGAGTCACCAACCAGCATGGAGCCGAGAGCATTCTTCTTTTGTTCCTTTTTGTGGCTTTCAACAAATCGCAGGCTATAACCTCAAACACAGGCTCTTGCTTTGAGAAGACTTTTTATTCGTTACATCGTTTTTTTTTATTCTTCTTCTTACTGACAGCTATTTGCAGGTACCCGAGGCGGACACGTTGTATGGTCAATTCGCGGTCAAGCCCGAGAGTAACGTGAATTACTATTGTTCAATGACCATTGTGCTTATCGTTTTCACTCTGAGACATTAATGTAAGAGCTATTATCCGACGTGTCAAATGCTTATTGGTTGAATGATACATATATATATATATTTCTGAAGAAACACAATTGTATCATTTACCCTACACTGCTTCCGTATCCCGAACCCATGGAATGAAATTTCCCGGTTACTCCTCTCTTCAAATATGGCACAGGGAAACCTGCCCCCCATTCTGCTACCCAGATATTACTTCAGAGGTGATCTATTATCAACTTATAAAGGATAACTGATCAACGATATTTTTCGTTATTGGGAATAGTAAATGGATAAGAAACTTCGTCTAGCAGTTAAACCATTTTCACTAAGACTCAAGTAATGAAAGATGACAGGTTTTCATCAAAGAAACGTAATATTCCATTACAGGTTTATTCTACAGAAAAAAAAGATCATATTAACACTTCCTTTTCACTAAGACTCAAGTAATGAAAGATGACAGGATTTCATCAACAGAAACGTAATATTCCATTACCGGTTTATTCTACAGAAAATAAAAGATCATATTAACACTTCCTTTTCACTAAGACTCAAGTAATGAAAGATGACAGGTTTTCATCAACAGAAACGTAATATTCCATTACAGGTTTATTCCACAGAAAAAAAAAGATCATATTAACACTTCCTAGCTATACAATATATTTTCACGTCATTAGTGTTGTGTTAGATATATATATATCTTATTATACACATTTATTGTTTCACTTCAAATATAGAATTATCCATAAGATCCTTGTAATTATTGATTATTAATTATTATTATTTAATTCCATCTGTTTCAGATTTATACGTGAATAGTCTATAGGCAGACTGCATAGACTGTTTCAGTGTTAAAAATCGAACGTTATCCACTTTAATTCCATCTGTTTCAGATTAATACGTGAATAGTCTATAGGCAGACTGCATAGACTGTTTTAGTGTTAAAAATCGAACGTTATCCACTTAAGTGCGGGGCTATAACTTCTGGATCACTCTCGATTTAAGCCCCCCCCCAGTGGCACAGCGGCATGTCTAGAATCCGGGTTTCGATACCCGTGGTGGGCAGAGCGCAGATAACCCATTGTGTAGCTTCGTGCTTAACTACAAACAAACAAACTCTCTATTTGAAACAAAACATTTTATAATATAAATGGTCTATGAATGATATACATATAAGTCCACATACATAACTGTAAATTAAAATATGTTACATATAGTTAGATGTGCATATACAACTAAAGCTGGGAAAAAAACAACAACAACAACATCTGAATACACTTAATTACTTTGCTTATACGGAAGTAATAAGTGTATGTGTAAACTTTCGCCAAATAAATAAAACTATAAAACATGATATTTGCGTTCAACCGCTACTAATCTGTCACCCATTTAACATAAAATGGGTGCGTTGATATGAAAATTGAAATGTGGTTCTGTTCATTTTGAGCGCAGAGACTGTCTCGTGAAATAATTTTTGTCTTTTAAAACCCTGCAAGTTAAATACGTATATATATATATATACTATCGACGTAAACCAAACAAAGGTAAGATTGTTAATGGAACAAAATACATCGTTTACTTTTAAACCAAACAAAGGTTAGATTGTTAATGGAACAAAATATATCATTTACTTGTAAATCAAACAAAGCACGAGAAACAAAAAATAAAGGTTATTTAGGAGTTTAAGGTATACAAATATAGAGATTGTTCGTGACACAAAAATATGGTCTTTACACGTTTGTGTCTCGATAAATTAAATTCCTATCGCATTACAATGTCGAATCTTCGAAGATTAAAACTTAAACATCTCTTTTACTCATATCGAACCTTTATAAAACGTTCTTGCTATCGACTGCTGTATAATCAAAAGTAACAAAAAAGGCCATTATATAACTACTAGGGGGCTCAAATTATCGACAAAGTTGCCCTATTTTAAAAGTGAAGAGTTCATTGATTTTTTTTAACATCCTTATTTTTTTTTTAAATTGAAAAATCAATCTATCCTGATACACGACAGATTGATCTTATTATAGATGATGGGTAAAGATTACTTTTAAATAGTTATTTTGTTTTAAGTGCTGTTCAATTGATACGCGTAGCCTCGAGAGGATGAAAAAAAACGTTGATGGTTTCAAGTATTAACAAGTAAATTATATATTTTGTTCAATTAACAATCTAACCTTTGTTTGGTTTACAAGTAAATGATATATTTTGTTCCATTAACAATCTAACCTTTGTTTGGTTTAAAAGTAAATTATATATTTTGTTCCATTAACAATCTAACCTTTGTTTGTTTTAGAAGTAAACGATATATTTTGTTCCATTAACAATCTAACCTTTGTTTGTTTTAGAAGTAAACGATATATTTTGTTCCATTAACAATTTAACCTTTCTTTGGTTTAAAAGTAAATATCAATACAAGGATTCGTGAAATTGAAACAACATTGGATTGTTTAATTCATTTTTTGGAGCTAAAACAGTTACCTAATTAGCAAATTAGGGATACTTGTCAATGTTGTGACGTAATGATGATTTAACATATATACCCTTAAAGTTAGAAAGTTTCTGTGGAGAAATTAATATTTAACTTTTGGCCTGAACATTATCGTTTGTAAAACACAGATAATGGTTGGAATACAGTTGAAAGTCATTGAAATTAACAACATCCATGATTAACTGGTTATTAGACAATGTTTCGATTCGCTTCCTGGTCAATATTGGCGGAAATGTTGCCCATTTACCATTTCAACAACCTTTAAATGTATTTCCGAAAGAAATGGAGACAATTCTTTAGAAAGAGTCTAAAGTAGTCTTGAAAATTATTTTCGTCTATCCCAAACGAAAAAAAATAAAATCAAATTTATAAGACCAAATACAGGGGACCTTTTTCAGCTCGTGGCCCAATTGAAATAAAAGAGTTTTCGGAGCAGAGCTTGTGCACATTGTGCACTTATACCCTCTTCACTCAATGGCGGATCGGAGTGAAATAAGTGTACAGTAAAAAGGACTTAGGATGAGTGATAAATAAAAATCCAGTGGAACGAATAATAAAAACTCGTGAAATATGAGACAAAAGGGGAAATAAGATGAATGGAGAGTCTAGGGGGGGTGGAGGGGATGAGGCAGAAGTAACTCGTCGCGGCAAAATAAAAAAAAAGGGGGAAATTCAAGTGGAAACAAAGGAATTAAGAACAGAGCGACGGGAAAATGGCCAATAATCACGAGATGAACGTGGAGTTGTTAACAATAACTGGATGGATACATTACTAACATATAAGGGGTACGGAATAATAAATTGGAAAAATAACGCAGAAAAATGTGGAAGATTGCGCCCAGATGAAGAAACAAATCAAGTTAATGCAGTAAATAACGTTTAAAAGACCAGAAACAGAATTTAAACAACGTGTTGGTTTGCATACTTCAGACATTTTAGCGGTTTCTGCTTATATAAAAGAGACAACGACGAGGTGAAAGTCTGGAGGTGGAATGTGGGGTCGAAAGAGTACGAAACTAGTAATAAGTAAGAAGTTAATTTGTCTTCTGGCTTGAACTTTGCTTAATTGTTCTTTGCTCGTATTTAATTGTGACACCTGAACTTAGAGGACTCTGAGTTTTTACGGATTGCAAAGAAGTGAAAAGTGAGAAATGCATTGCGTAGAAAAAAAAATAAGAAAACAAGGGTAATGTGTATTACGTTAGACTGATTTTCTGGGTATGAAGTCAATGAAAGCACGTTTTGGAAAAGATAATTAATGTAAGGTCTTGATTTTGTAGCGGAAGTGACCAAGCGATGAGTCTGTTACTTAGTTTATTTCTGAGAGGTGAAAAATTGCGTTGATAAAGCAGGTACTATTATCACTTTTCTTAGAAACAATTGTGTGTGTATATATATATCTATATATATGTCTGAAACCCGCGTTATAAAAGTCGTCAAGAAAAAGATAATATTTCCATTGCACAGAAAAACGAGATAGCAGGAAGACAATGCTGTAGTTGAAGGTGTTGTTTGTTTAAGAGCAAAGCCACATTGGGCTATCTGATGTATCCATCGCAGGGAATCGAACCCCGAATTTCAGCGTTGTAAGTCCTTAAACTTACCACTGTCCCACCGGGAGGGACACAGTGAATTTGGTCCAAAACCACTCGAGAGCTGTCTACGCTAGCTACCTATTTGAAGTGATAGATTAAATAAAAAGTAGCTAGTCAACACCAACTCTTGAGCTACTCTTTTACTAACGAATAGTGGGACTGATCGTCGCATTATAACGCCCCCCCCCCCACAATTGAAAGTGCGAGATTGTTTGATGACGGAATTCGAACCCGGCTAGACAAGGTGTAGCCATAGTAATATTCTTTAAAAAGACGCTTGTTCAAGAACTTCTTGTTTATGACGGGGAGAAAAGGAATCATTTGTTTCGTCGCATTAAAGAAAACTAGATTAAGGGAAGACAGCGGGAACTGTGGATAATTATAGTTGAAATATTGTGAATGTCAAATCTTACTAAACTCTCGCAACATGTAAGAGAAGCTATCATGCTGTTCGAAGAAAAATTCTACGAAAGGACTGATTAAGTGTATGGTAAACGTTAATTTATTAGAAGTTCTGAGAATAGCTGTTAGTCTAAAAATTGTTGGAATAAATAGTCCTGGAAAGGAATGTTTGAATTGGACAAGTGAACGAAAGGTTCACGGAAATTTTAATAAAACTAACGAAAAAGGAGAAAAGAATATAACTAGAGAAAGAATCTTAAGAAATGAATAAAACAAATTAGGGAATAAAACCAAGTAAATCTAAGGTCTAAAACAAAGTTAGTCGACAGATGGGAAACAGATGTAAGAAAGAAAAAAAACTTAAAGAAGTTGAAACTTCTTAGGAAAGTAGAGGTTGCGAAAATTATGTCTTACTTTGGAAAGACTGCAAATAATTCAGTACATAGAGATTTTTTGCTTAATGGCTACTTAGCGCGGTCCTAAGGGAAAGAGCTGTTTTTTTCAATTAGAATACTCTGAACTTTTGTTTGCTTCCTATTTTTCTTTGATAATTTCTGCGAAATGTTTATTTTAATTGTTAGTTTACTTTAATTATTAGGAAGGGCGTAATAAGGGCGAAATACCTATCCTGCCAACTAAATATTGCACCATTCTGTAAGTGTTATTTAAAAAAAAAATACTACGTATTTACGTGATTTATTGTCTTACAAAATACCAAAAAAAAAGTGTTATGTTTCCACATACACACGTATCTCAAAAATGAAATATTCACTTTGTAAATAGTGGGATATTTTATCTGACTTGTCTTGACAATGTTGACAAATGTATTATTTACCTTTTTACTGCTTACAGGCTGTTTTTTCTCGGATTTTACAATGTACATTTTGTAATGATTAGATTGAAAATATGAGAATGGTTGTAACGAAACCAGTGCACTAAAAAATTAGGGTAACCGATATGTCTATCCCACGGTTAAGTGGCGCGAATTAGCATTCTTCGTCGTTTCATGTTTCGCGCTTCACACGGGCCGCGAGCCCACAAAGGCTCGTGACACGAGAGACGCGAGGTAAACTGTCCGCTATCCTCGGGATTGTGTTTCGTTGGTGTTATCTAAACTCTGTAATGTGACACTCTACAGTTTTGGGTTTTTCTTTTACCACATTTGTCAAGCTTCCAAAGCATGAATAAAATCTCTAACTGTGATAATATTGACAGAGTAAGTTCTGTTACTATTCTTTTAATATTTGATCTTAAACGAAAATTCAAGAAGTGTTCTCAAAACAATGGTATTTTAGAACATGATTACCCGCTAAGACTTGAATTTTATCATTTTTTCGTAACTGAAAAAAAAATACATTTTTGTTGAACTGTTTGTTTGTAATTAAACACAATGGGCTATCTGTTCTGTGCCCATTACGGGTATCGAAACCCTGTCTTTCATAGTACCAGTCTTCATACTTACCGCAGAACCACTGGGGGCTTTAAATTCGACTTGCAAAGATAATGAACAGTTTTATATGTTGCCGATAGATGGCAGAGCAATCACAATAGGTGCTATTATTGTTAAGTGCAAAAATATGGGATATACAATTCTTTAACAATAATAGCTGGAAACGAGGTATGTTAATGTTTTGTCATACAAGTTATTTTACTAAGAAATGAATCTTTAAGCCATTTTAATCATATTTAATAGAGAAAACAAGTAATTAAAAACTTTCATAGCTTTTAAAATAAATAATAGTCGTTCCGGAAGGCATATTTTATTTTGTTGGGAGTATGAGAAGTAAAAAATTATCTCTCCATTTTTAAACTGCTTTTCATTATGTTAAAATATTTTACTCTGCTTACGTTGTGACCGCTGGCTTACGTGCCCTTATGTTTGAATGGTTTGGCATACTTTTGTCGCTTCTGAACATCTGTTATACTGATTTCTTTGTTTGTAATTAAGCACAAAGCTACACAATGGGCTATCTGTGCTCTGCCCAACACGGCTATCGAAACCCGGATTCTGGCGGGCTGTAATTCCGAAGACATGCCGCTGTGCTCCTGGGGGCGTTATACTGATAAATTTGTTTGTTTGTTTGTTGAATTTCGCGCAAAGCTCCACGAGCGCTAGCCGTCCCTAATTTAGCAGTGTAAGACTAGAAGGAAGGCAGATAGTCATCACCACCCACCGCCAACTCTTGGGCTACTCTTTTACCAACGAATAGTGGGATTGACCGTCACATTATAACGTCTACACGGCTGAAAGGGCGAGCACATCTGGTGGGACGGGGATTCGAACCCGCGACCCTCAGATTGCGAGTCGAGCGCCCTAACCACCTGGCCATGCCGGGCCGATACTGATAAGTACTGAAGGATAGAGAATTACACGAGAAAATCAAGTGTCTATTCTCCATTTTGTGGAGAAATGCTTTCCACTAACTCTCATCTACACTCAAGTGTGAATAATGACTCAAAGAAATATAACGTTCGCACTCTGGATTTGTTGATAAACATCGTAATTTGAGATCACAGGATATGCGAACCCATACTATCAGACAGTTATCTGATAAATTGTAAAATACAGTATATAAAAAGTATTCGAATACTCAGCGATGAGCAGATTATAGTTCAGTCTGTTCAAATTATTTGTTTGTTTTAGGGCAAAGCCACATTGGACTATCTGCTGTAACCACCCCTGAAAACCCCGGATTTTAGCGTTGTAAATGCGTGGACTTATTGTTATCTCACCGAGGGACCCGTCTGTTAAAAAGTACAGACTAATAACAAACTTCAATAAAATGATTTTTTTTGTATATATATATATATATATATATATATTTATTTATTTATTTTTAAGACTGAACGATGAGATAGGTTGTGAGTATCAGAAGCAGAGTTCTATGTTAGGGAGGTTAGGATGTTGGTTGCTTCACCATCAAGATCAATAGATGTTAATAGGATCGGGCATGGCCTAGTAATTAGCATGCTGCTCTGTGGATCCAGGGTTCGCGACCCGTTGCTTAAAAAATCGTACTGCGCATTTGAGGCCTTAGGTGTGTTAAAAGAATAGCAGTCAAATTACGCTATTCGACTAAAGTAGCTCTAGTGTTGACCGTGAGTGCTGTCAGTTCAAGATTAGGGACAGGTAAAGGCTATTTGTTTAAAACATTTGGGATAATCGGTATACTTGTAGCAACATTTTTTATGACACTATCAAAGAAATATTTGACGATTGTTTAGTAGTGGAAGTGAGACTCTAGTGTAGTGGAAGTGAGACTATATTGTAGTGGAAGTGAGACTATAGTGTAGTGGAAGTGAGACTATAGTGAAGTGGAAGTGAAACTATGGTGTAGTGGAAGTGAGACTATAGTATAGTGGAAGTGACTATATTGTAGTGTAAGTGACTATAGTGAAGTGAAAGTGAAACTATGGTGTAGTGGAAGTGAGACTATAGTGTAGTGGAAGTGACTATATTGTAGTGGAAGTGACTATAGTGTAGTGGAAGGGAGACTATAGTGTAGTGGCAGTGAGACTATATTGTAGTGGAAGTGACTATAGTGTAGTGGAAGTGAGAATATAGTGTAGTGGCAGTGAGACTATAGTGTAGTGGAAGTGAGACTATAGTGTAGTGGAAGTTAGACTATCAGTGTAGTGGAAGTTGAAAAACCGTCCTTAAGCACACTGCATAACATTCTGAAAAACCGTCTTTAAGCAC
>NW_013671171.1:55561-58057 GCF_000517525.1 Limulus polyphemus
TAGTGTAGTGGAAGTGAGAATATAGTGTAGTGGCAGTGAGACTATAGTGTAGTGGAAGTGAGACTATAGTGTAGTGGAAGTTAGACTATAGTGTAGTGGAAGTGAGACTATGGTGTAGTGGAAGTGAGACTATAGTGTAGTGGAAGTGACTATAGTGTAGTGGAAGTGAGACTATAGTGTAGTGGCAGTGAGACTATAGTGTAGTGGAAGTGAGACTATAGTGTAGTGGAAGTTAGACTATAGTGTAGTGGAAGTTAGACTATAGTGTAGTGGCAGTGAGACTATAGTGTAGTGGAAGTGAGACTATAGTGTAGTGGAAGTTAGACTATATTGTAGTGGAAGTTAGACTATAGTGTAGTGGCAGTGAGACTATAGTGTAGTGGAAGTGAGACTATAGTGTAGTGGAAGTGAGACTATAGTGTAGTGGAAGTGAGACTATATTGTAGTGGAAGTGAGACTATATTGTAGTGGAAGTGAGACTATAGTGTAGTGGCAGTGAGACTATAGTGTAGTGGAAGTGAGACTGTAGTGTAGTGGAAGTGAGACTATAGTGTAGTGGAAGTGAGACTATAGTGTAGTGGCAGTGAGACTATAGTGTAGTGGAAGTTAGACTATAGTGTAGTGGAAGTGAGACTATAGTGTAGTGGAAGTGAGAACTTAGTGGCTAGAAAGTAGCCGTTGTATAACTTTGCGCGAATATCACAAACGAACAAGATTAATAATCACAGTTTCGAATGAGCCAAACTTATATTTATAATAGGACATCTAGTACGTTAGGCTGTTCCACACCTCATTGAAGTATGTGTAAATAAGCCAGGGTTGCTTAATATTATTCTTATGATTACGTGCCTGATATATATTTTATGTTTTTCTTAATACTGTTTATGGTTATATTCAAATAAGGTGTGTTATTAATTTTTATCTCAAACATCCGGCCTGGTATAAAGCACTCGACTCGCAATCTTATGGTCGCTGGTTCGAATTTCCATTACCGAACGTACTCGTCCTTTCAGCCGTGGGAGTGATATAATGTAACGGTCAATCCCACTATTCGTTGGTATAAGAGTAGCCCAAGAGTTGGCGGTGGGTGGTGGTGGTGACTAGCTGCCTTCCCTCTAGCCTATTACTGCTAAATTAGGAACGGTTAGCGCAAATAGCCCTTGTGTAGCTCTGTGCGAAATTCAAAACAAAACAAACCAATCTCAAACATCCCTGGATGTAGCGTACAGTTTTATTGTTAAGAAGGAAGCTACACAATAATGGGCTATCCGTGCTCTACCCACCGCAAGTATCAAAACCCGATTTGTAGCATTATAAAGCCTCAGCCTTGCCGCTGAGCTACCGGAGAGCATGAACGTGGAGAAGAAACTCAGAGACAAATCATGTTTTGAAAATTTAAAAGGGTTAGCATTTGGGACAGACGATATTCTTGTAGCAACACTTTTTTTTTTGAGCTTCAAACGCATTTTTTAAAAGACACTATCAAAGAAATATTTGACAATTGTTAAGCACTGGAAGTGGTTAGAAAGATTGCTTAGGACGTCATCGTAGCGTGAAATAGAACAGGTACATTTTCTGATAAGAAAACCGAGGTACAAGAAGTTGGAAAGGCTTAACTCTAAATCAGTCCTAGGGTGTGGCTATATCTTAAGCCATAGCTTAGCTGTTGTCTGAAAGGCCTACCACAATGCTAAACCTTTGTAAGGTTCTTTTTAAGGATTTTTGTAGCAGATGGCCACCTTACTCAAAAAGACCGTCACCCGTCGATAGAGTCGGCGCGTTTTCCCGCGCGTGAGTGATAGCGGGGGCCGTGAGAAAGCGAGGGAACCCAGAAGTTATTCGGTAGTTTTCGAAACCTTGTCTTGCACGCGCCCTTACTATTTCGCCGCAGGGCAAGAAACCATCAAATAGTGGCGGCGTGTCTTTGAAACAGGTGGGAATACTTCTATTACATTTTGTTAAACAGAAGACTGTAAAAACAAAATGTAAAATTGTTTTCTTTAGACAGGAATATAAAATACAGACAACCACGTTAAAAACACGAGATAAAATGTTTAGCATTTGTAAACGAAATCACCGTGGCTAATTATTCCAATTTCCTCGTTATTTAGCCCAAACATAACAATAACGTAGAAGCTGTTTCTACATATAGTTTCAAGCTATATATATAGTATTGATTAAATTTGTCCATACATATATGTGTATGTTCCCAGAAGCCTCAATGGTAATCTTCGGGCTTATAACTCTAAAATTCGGGGTTCGATATGAATAGTGGGCATAGAACAAATAGCCCATTGTGCACCTTCGTACTTAAATAAATCATAACTATATATATATATATATCTAATAGCCAATCCCACGGGGTGTCAGCGACTGCTATAACTTAATAATGGACTAAAAACACGGACAACCATACATAAACTTTAAGTACCCCAAGGAAGAAAATGGCCAAATAATAGAGTACCAGAAGCGTTAGTGGTGGGGTGTGAACACGAA
>NW_013671171.1:58966-60946 GCF_000517525.1 Limulus polyphemus
TATATATATATACCTATGTATGTATATAAATGTGTGGTGAACGTGCCCGAACAATTGATCCGAGGATTTCTGGTTTGCATCCCATAGCAACAAAAACGCGCTTCACACTTCGGAGCTGTCGACGCGCTGTAAGTGTAACGGACTAAATCTGAGTATGGATCGGAGCGAGGCTTTCTGGTTTGCAACCCATTGCCACAAAAACGCGCTCCGCACTTCGGGGCTGTCGACGCAATGTAAGTGTAACGGGCTAAATCTGACTATGGATCGGAGCGAGGCTTTCTGGTTTGCAACCCATTGCCACAAAAAACGCGCTCCGCACTTCGCGGCTGTCGACGCGCTGTAAGTTTAACGGCTAAATCTCACTATTTGATCAGATAATATAGCCCAAGAACTGGTGCTGGGTGCTGTTAAATATTAGGTATACGGCTTTCAGAAAATAGCCTTTTTTAGGTAGCTTTTCGCGAAATCCTGGAACAAACAAACAACATTGACATAGCCATCTTCTTCGAAACTTAAATGTTTAACTGCTTCAACTATTTGTACGCTTCATATGATCACTTGTTTGAAACATAGGTGCGAAACTGCTGCCACCTATTAAGTATGCTTCATATAGCTGTTGTTTAACGTTACATAACCACTTCTTCAGAAATAAGAGTATTTTTGTAAATGTTATTAGCCATTTTTAGGAACTAAAGCATAATTAGTGGACCATTTCTTGTTAGGGTGTCTGTAACTGCTTTTAAATTAATTAGCCTGATGTGAAACTGCTGTCAGCTAGTCTTAGTTTTTATGTAGTAACTTCTTAAAATATAAAGTTAGTTCAGCTTAGTTTTACTTAGTAACTTCTTAAAGATATAAAATTAGTTCAGCTTAGTTTTATGTAGTAACTTCTTAAAATATAAAGTTAGTTCAGCTTAGTTTTTCTTTGTAACTTCTTAAAATATAAAGTTAGTTCCGCTTAGTTTTATGTAGTAACTTCTTAAAATATAAAATTAGTTACTGCTTAGTTTTATGTACAGTAACTTCTTAAGATATAAAGTTAATTCTGCTTAGTTTTTATACAGTAACATCTTAAGATATAAAGTTAGTTCAGCTTTGTTTTATGTAGTAACTTTTTAAAATATAAAACTAGTTCAGCTTAGTTTTATGTAGTAACTTCTTAAAATATAAAGCTAGTTCCGCTTAGTTTTTATGTAGTAACTTCTTAAGATATAAAGTTAATACTGCTTAGTTTTATACAGTAACTTCTTAAGATATAAAGTTAGTTCCGCTTAGTTTTATGTAGTAACTTCTTAAAGTTATAAACTTCTTTATATCTTAACTTCTTAAGATAGTTCAGCTTAGTTTTATGTAGTAACTTCTCAAGATATAAAGTTAGTTCTGCAACTGATGCAAACTTATGAGCTTCATTCGACCACTTTTCTTTAAAAAAAACCGAGCCATGTTTCTAGCAGATACTCCTTTACTGTTTATTTTCGTATACTCACTAAAGTTAGGCGTGTAACTGCTGTCGTTAAGCTTCATAATACCACTTCTTTGGAGCTGAAGCCAAGTGTGTAACTATATTGTTATGGTGTGATTGCCTGTTACAAGCTGGCGTAGCATCATTATAATTACACTCCTCATTAGACATTAGTATTAGGCCTATTCTTTATCTATTCCCTCAGGGATTTTCAAGATTTAGAAGAGTGTATAATAATAGTATTCCAGACGTTCACAGCATAACGACTGTTGCTATAACAAAGGCTTATATAAATAGTGTTCCGTTGGCAATGTATGGCGAATATAATGTGGTTGGAACGTAGATAAAGAACGTAGTGTCTGAAAAACATAATAGGCCTAATACTAATGTTTTGTGATAAGTATAACAAGTGCGTGTCACTTTTGCCGTTAAGCTTCATAATACCACTTATTTGTAACTGAAGCCAAGTGTGTACTTGTTGTCGTTAAGCTTCATAATACCACTTATTTGTAACTAAG
>NW_013671171.1:61884-62869 GCF_000517525.1 Limulus polyphemus
CGTTAAGCTTCATAATACCACTTATTTGTAACTGAAGCCAAGTGTGTACTTCTTGTCGTTAAGCTTCATAATACCACTTATTTGTAACTGAAGCCAAGTGTGTACTTGTTGTCGTTAAGCTCCATAATACCACTTATTTGGAACTGAAACTGAAGCCCACTATGTAACTGCTATCGTTAAGCTTCATAATACCACTTATTTAGAACTGAAACTGAAGCCCACTATGTAACTGCTATCATTAAGCTTCATAATACCACTTATTTGTAACTGAAGCCAAGTGTTTAATTGTTGTCGCTAACCTTCATAATACCACTTATTTGTAACTGAAGCCAAGTGTTTAATTGTTGTCGCTAACCTTCATAATACCACTTATTTAGAACTGAAACTGAAGCCCACTATGTAACTGCTGTCGTTAAGCTTCATAATACCACTTAGTTGTAACTGAAGCCAAGTGTTTAATTGTTGTCGCTAAGCTTCATAATACCACTTATTTGTAACTGAAACTGAAGCCCACTGTGTAACTGCTGTCAGCTTTTGCTAAGCATCACGTAACCACTTCTAAAAAGCCGCTCCTCTCTTACTTGACGTCTGGAATAATTCTGTTCTTTTGTTAAAATACATTCAAGTTTGGGGGGCGGTCTACGATAAGTACCAATGATCATTAAATATCACTTTACTGAGTTTCACATTTCACGTCTCGTCCTAAATCACTTCTTAGGGAGAAAGAAACTACATTGTGAAACGTATCTAAATACATATATATATGTACAGGTTTCTTCCGTTCCAATTCATCAAACTACTACATGAAAGTAACGTTTTAAAGCATGATCCAATTCATCAAACTACTACATGAAAGTAACGTTTTAAAGCATGATCCAATTCATCAAACTACTACATGAAAGCAGCGTTTTAAAGCATGATCCAATTCATCAAACTACTACATTAAATCAGCGTTTTAAAGCATGATCCAATTCATACAAACTAC
>NW_013671171.1:63695-69264 GCF_000517525.1 Limulus polyphemus
TATCTACTTTTATTAGTCCAAAGTTATGTGATGTTACATTAACTTAATTATCTAACAGTCACGAAACATTTTATCTACTTTTATTAGTCCAAAGTTATGTGATGTTACATTAACTTAATTATCTAACAGTCACGAAACATTTTATCTACTTTTATTAGTCCAAAGTTATGTGATATTACATTTACTTAATTATCTAACAGTCACGAAACATTTTATCTACTTTTACTAGTCCAAAGTTCTGTGATGTTACATTTACTTAATTATCTAACAGTCACGAAACATTTTATCTACTTTTACTAGTCCAAAGTTCTGTGATATTACATTAACTTAATTATCTAACAGTCACGAAACATTTTATCTACTTTTACTAGTCCAAAGTTATGTGATTTAGATAATTAAGTTAATGTAACAAAATGTTTCGTGACTGATCTACTTTTACTAGTCCAAAGTTATGTGATATTACATTTACTTAATTATCTAACAGTCACGAAACATTTTATCTACTTTTACAAGTCCAAAGTTATGTGATATTACATTTACTTAATTATCTAACAGTCACGAAACATTTTATCTACTTTTATTAGTCCAAAGTTATGTGATATTACATTTACTTAATTATCTAATAGTCACAAAACATTTTATCTACTTTTACTAGTCCAAAGTTCTGTGATATTACATTTACTTAATTATCTAACAGTCACGAAACATTTTATCTACTTTTACAAGTCCAAAGTTCTGTGATATTACATTTACTTAATTATCTAACAGTCACGAAACATTTTATCTACTTTTATTAGTCCAAAGTTATGTGATATTACATTTACTTAATGATCTAATAGTCACGAAATTCAATACTTGAGGAACGTCTTAATTGTTTACTGTATATTTTGCAATATGGAACATACCTATATATTTATTTCCGTGAACAGGGTACACACTCTACTAGACCAAGTCTTCAAGAATTCTCAATTCTTTATCTCGGCATTTTTACCGCCCATCTAACCATCCATCCGACTGTCTGTCGATCAGTCCGTCTATCCACTCATCCATCTGCAAGATACCAATAAAACTAGTCTATACTTAGAATAGCACAAGTTGTTTTATGTTATCAAACTGGAGACTCTTCATAAAAAAAATATTCCAACTAGAAGATGGGAATAAAAAATTCGCGTAATTTGATGATGTTTCAAAACTTTATACGATCTTGGCATAATTTTGATTTTTACATTCGTTATAGTCTTCGTTTAGCGTACCTCATATTTACTAGCTATGTTTGATTTGTTCATCTGTGCTAGAAGAGAAAGGATTGTTTATTTGGCATTGTATTGCAAGCTACAAGTATCATAATTCTTAAGCCCAAGAGATGGCAGCACACACTAGTCTTTTCCTTTGGTATTTATTCGAAGTACACTTGAAGAACCAACGTCAATATTTTGTTTCTTTTGGGTTAGGTTTTAAATAGATAAATTTATTGTCAAAAACAGAAAGATTCAAAACTCGTCAACCTTTCCTTGAGAACTGAGTTCTATTTTTTAACTATTTCGGGAAAATTATAACTAAAAACGTAGTAGAAATGAAGCTTGGTTTGTTATGAATTTCGCGCAAAGATACGCGAGGGCTAACTGCGCTAGCCGTCCCTAACTTAGCAGTGTAAGACTAGAGGGAAGGCAGCTAGTCATCACCACCCACCGCCAACTTTTGGGCTACTCTTTTATCAAGGAATAGTGGGATTGACCGTCACTTTATAACGCCCTTGCGGCTGAAAGGGCGAGTATGTTTGGTGTGACGGGGATTCGAACCTGCGACCCGTATATTACGAGTCGAGCGCCCTAGCCACCTGGACATGAACTGAATCTCTAGGCTACTAAGAAAATAAATACCGAATTTGTTAATTTATTATTTTGGGGATTAGATTTCCCGCTACAATCTTTTAACAATCCAACATATCATAGAGTAGGGACAAGGCTTAGAAAACGAGTGACGAGAGAGAGAGAGGGAGGGGGGGGGCTCTTTATCGTACTAGTAATACATATAACGTGTTTGTATTCGGAAGCAAATTTTTTCGTTACCCGCAAAACATCTTTGGTAGGAATATAAATTAAATATATTACCTTCTTGCCAAATAATTTAAACGTTTTCTTCTACTCGCGTCTCTTGTGGCATTGTATTTCTCCTTTCTTTATAGCTATGCCTAATTAGGGTTAGTATATGAAAACATTTTCCACAACAAACAAGATAACTATACTAATGGTTTTTCAGTTTTATGTTATACGTATTAGAAGTTAAATGTGTGTGGGGGTGGGGGGTATCAAAGATGGAATTGAATCAAACTTATATGAAAATAATTTGGGTCTATTTTTTACCTTAAGTTTATCGTTTATAGCCCCTCAGTGGCACAGCTGTAAATATGTGGCTTTATAACGTTAAAAACCGGGTTTCGATTCCCGTGGTAGGCACAGCACATATAGCCCATTGTGTAGTTTTGTGCTTAACTACAAACCGAGAAACTTTAGCTTATATTTTTGCTCTTTATATTCAACTACAAAATTAATTATAAAATATTTAGCTGTTTGTAAGGAGTCATTAATTTGTACCAAATACTCATTTAAAGTTTAGGGAAATCGTATTCCTATCTATGGGAGGCCGAGTACAGTGATGGCATTCTGTATTACCCCATCGTCCCCAACCCTCACCCTCTTCTGTTCCGACATGTATACGTAACGGTTGTTATAATATCGTAAATAGATTGAAATTGTTATCAAAACACTGGTTTATATATATATTTTTTCCTTTGTCAATATTCTCTAGACTACCTCGAGGTTTATTACATTAACCCAAATATTGTGACTTGATCGTACAGAAATTAATGGTTCTCTGGTCATCACAATACTTGACAAACGATTGATTGAAAGCACTAAAATTTGAAATCAATCGATAACTTAGTAGTAGAAAATCTTTCGAAAAACACTATTTTTTGTGCTAATTGGTTCAGATCTTTCATAGAAATCTTCATTAGAAAATCAGTTCTCTCCCTGTTTGTCAAGATCTTAGTAAAATCCCATTGCATTTTTTCAATGTAACTTATCTGTTGCAAACTTGTTTTCAGTATTAAATTAGCCAAGACACACTGGGAAAATGTCGGAATGTCATGTTTATTGTAATGTCAGTTGGAAGCGCTAGGCTGCATGGTGTGACGTTTCAATATGATTTAAATAAATAATCATTTTCTTATACTTTGCAAAATAACCCTTTCCATTTATTTAACTTTCTAAAATAATTATAATAATATCCGAAATCCACAATCAGCTAAAGCGCCATCTTTTGAGAACAAAGTTTTAGTAATATTTTTTTTTTTTTACCTCCAGCTATTGCGCTACCTATAAACCGCATAAAAAGTTAATCGTTTAAAGATATTTTGAAAGGTTTGCAATTCAAACTTTCACTAGAAAGTAGGCCATATTTTATTGTTAAAAATTCCTTACGATCTATTTTATTTTATTAGTACAAGCTTTCGATTACCGTTTGTTAAACAGCCAAAAATATTTTATTTCATAATACTCCATTTGTGTACTATATCCGGCATAGAAATGGGAAAAATATATTTTTGGAAATTTAAAAGCAATAGAAAGAGTTAAGTCCGCGATGGTACATCAACAACAACAAAAGAAACATAATTCTTCATTTCAAGCACTCAAAGAGTCAGTTCCAGCCATAACTCAACATATATGACTCTCTCCAAAAGGAAACAATTTTAAAAATATTTAGCCCTCACCGTGAAATTACTCTAGAAGTGAGCACTGTCCAGTTAACTCAGTGGTCACTTATCTTTCTGACCGAAGGGAATAAAGGGCCTATGTGTTGTAGGCAAAAGCGGAAGTTCTTTGTGATACATACTCCTATGTCTTGAAATCCCCAAAAACCCGACATTCTCCCGCAAGGCCCATTTATTGAAGAGAAAAGCAGCCAGCCGTTATCATCGTAACGGACACAACCCCGTTGCTGAAACCATGACCATGTCAGCCAACTTAAAGCTGCTCGGTTGAGCGAAATGATTGCTTCGTTAGGAGGCACAGTGAAATTCCGCTTTTCTGATAAAAGTTTATAGTATTTTTGAGCTCACTGCATTATACTTCCTAACCCTGAGAACCCGACATGGAATCTGTTAAATTCTACTGTCGCACGTGCTGAAACACATCTTTACAGGTTCCCGGGATAGCCGTCCCAGTAACACGGAGAATCAGTTTGTGTGAAAACTTTATAAAGTCATAAGTTTCACTTAATTATTTATAATATTGATTTTACACTCTCGTTTTTCATTTGTCGCTGAAAACAAATTTAAACAATTGTCGGACAACTTTTCTTTTAATATGCTCTTATGAGCTAAACTGAAAGTACAAGAACATCGTGTTGCCTTTTTAAGAACTAGTCTGTGAAAATTATATCACGCTACCATAAACTTGTCTATAGATTACATGAAAGTTGTGTTACGGTGCCATAAGCTTGTCTATAGATCATGTGAAAGTTATGTTACGGTGCCATAAGCTTGTCTATAGATCATGTGAAAGTTATGTTACGGTGCCATAAGCTTGTCTATAGATTACATGAAAGTTGTGTTACGGTGCCATAAGCTTGTCTATAGATTACATGAAAGTTGTGTTACGGTGCCATAAGCTTGTCTATAGATTATGTGAAAGTTGTATTACGGTGCCATAAGCTTGTCTATAGATTACATGAAAGTTGTGTTACGGTGCCATAAGCTTGTCTATAGATGTATGTGAAAGTTGTGTTACGGTGCCATAAGTTTGTCTATAGATGTATGTGAAAGTTGTGTTACTTTGATGACTGTGTAATAGTCATATTACAGATCGGGGACGATAGTATCCAAACTCTTTTTTTCTTCCTATTTTGTTCTATGGGATATCTATAATTCTACAGAGCAACCGAGAAAGTAGGAAGTAAAAATACTAATTTTAATTCATGCTTTAAAACGTTGGTTTCATGTAGTAGTTTGATTAATTGGATCATGCTTTAAAACGCTGCTTTCATGTAGTAGTTTGATGAATTGGATCATGCTTTAAAACGTTGCTTTCATGTAGTAGTTTGATGAATTGGACCATGCTTTAAAACGTTGCTTTCATGTAGTAGTTTGATGAATTGGACCATGCTTTAAAACGTTGCTTTCATGTAGTAGTTTGATGAAATGGATCATGCTTTAAAACGCTGATTTCATGTAGTAGTTTGATGAATTGGATGATGCTTTAAAACGCTGATTTCATGTAGTAGTTTGATGAATTGGATGATGCTTTAAAACGCTGATTTCATGTAGTAGTTTGATGAATTGGACCATGCTTTAAAACGTTGCTTTCATGTAGTAGTTTGATGAAATGGATCATGCTTTAAAACGCTGCTTTCATGTAGTAGTTTGATGAATTGGATCATACTTTAAAACGTTGCTTTCATGTAGTAGTTTGATGAAATGGATCATGCTTTAAAACGTTGCTTTCATGTAGTAGTTTGATGAATTGGACCATGCTTTAAAACGTTGCTTTCATGTAGTAGTTTGATGAAT
>NW_013671172.1:0-6972 GCF_000517525.1 Limulus polyphemus
AACAAGTTTATCAACTACAGCAGCAAGACACTTGTTATGATGGCTGTGTCAAAGTATGTAGATTGGAAGAGAACCAGGTATTAATATACTGTAACAAGTTTATCAACTACAGCAGCAAGACACTTGTTATGATGGCTGTGTCAAAGTATGTAGATTGGAAGAGAACCAGGTATTACTATACTGTAACAAGTTTATCAACTACAGTAGCAAGACACTTGTTACGATGGCTGTGGTGAAGTATGTGCATTGGAAGAAAACCAGGTATTAATATACTGTAACAAGTTTATCAACTACAGCAGCAAGACACTTGTTACGATGGCTGTGTCGGAAGTATGTAGATTGGAAGAGAACCAGGTATTACTATACTGTAACAAGTTTATCAACTACAGTAGCAAGACACTTGTTACGATGGCTGTGGTGAAGTATGTGCATTGGAAGAGAACCAGGTATTAATATACTGTAACAAGTTTATCAACTACAGCAGCAAGACGCTTGTTACGATGGCTGTGTCGAAGTATGTGCATTGGAAGAGAACCAGGTATTAATATACTGTAACAAGTTTATCAACTACAGTAGCAACACACTTGTTACGATGGCTGTGTGGAAGTATGCGTATTGGGAGAGAACCAGGTATTAATATAATGTAACAAGTTTATCAACTACAGCAGCAGTTGGAATGGCCAGAATAATAGCTATAAAATCGAATATTTGATTTATTTCCAAGTTTACTAAGTGTATTAGTTAAATATTTTATCATCACAGTTGAATAGAAAAAAATTAAAAATAAATCCAATCACACAATTCTTCTAGCACACACACACACACTATAAATAGTACAAGCAAAAAGAAGACACATTTTTTCATTTGTAGATTACACATTCGTTTTTTAACACAATAAACAATGAAGAAGTGTTACGTACAAGTATTTTTTTCTAACAAAATATAACACTTAAAAGCTACAAACTGGTCCATTTTAAAGTGTTTTCGAATGAGACAATCAACAATTACATGTAACATTTGAATTACCAGGCTAATATTAAAGGGTTAAGGAAAGAGAAACATACAGAATCTTGTATACCTTTCAGCTCTCCCAACTCGCCCAATCCTGTGGACGTAATTGGATTTTTCATCAGGTAGCGTCACATTAATGACTAAAAAAAAAATCACAGGAACAACTTTTTAATTAATAGTTTAAAAATAATGATGAAAAATTAACCACAAACTGTAAAATCAGAACAGTACAATAATAACGGTTAATGATAAATTTTACATCTCTTAAATTTTAATAATCAGTTATGGATTTAATCCCTTGGCTCGTGCAGGTCATGACCTTTTACAGAGTTTAATTCAAAATTTAATTAAACTATTATAAATATGTGTCAACTCTGCTTACACACGCTTGTATAATTTGTCAGATCTTCTAACAATCATGCAACTTTATACACTATAGTTGAAGACTATCAAATCAGACTTTCTAATGTATTTTTTTAGTAAAGATCTTACGAAGATTTTACTGAATCAGTCCAAGTGAAATATGATTTCATGTTATGAATAAAAATACTTTTTTTTTTATGAATATTAAGTTTTTCCAGTAAAACTATTTTATTTACTCCAACTGTAGCGGAAATAGCAATGAAGGGCAAAATAAAAAGTTGAAAATAAATTATCTTTCTTCCTAGAATGATTGAATATTGTAACTTACAATCACACTTATTCTTAACAGCATTCATTTAGTTTTCAGACTAAGACAGTAAGTACGTCTGTAAAGCAAAGAAAACCGTTTATCACCGTGGGATAGCTTTGTGTAAACAGTTAAAGAACATAACACAATGTGATGCGTTCGCTGCTAGATTATAAAATATCATGAGAATTTTACATAATTTTTTTATTTAAGTTTTCTTATCTAACCTCAAGTTATTATTAATTTTTTGTACCATATATTTTAGTGACTTTCATAGCAATAACTAAAATTTATTATTTACACAAGGGCTCTTGTATTTTTGCTGTCAGAAAGACAATGTAGCTGCTGTACCAAAACCCTATTTAATGCTTCATAATATAAATATTTCCAAATCCAAGTATGCAATTTAGAACATAAAATATTATCATACACAGAAAATACAATGTCTTAAAACTACTATAATGTAGATGACTTTCTAACTCAGCTGTAAATGGGTCAAATAAATTCTGTTAGTTGGCTGAATGTTTCCAAACAAGTCAGTTTATGATCTAGGCTTGCAAAGAATTCAGTAAAGTAGAATCAATTTCTCTTTACATTGGTCATAAATAATCTAATAGCAAATACGAGAGAATTACTGACATCTCTAGAAAGACAGTATATAACAGAAAAAGCACGGCATGAGGATTTGACTTTCTGGTTTATATTTCAGTGAAAAAACAACAACAAAGATCAGAGAATTTACTTTACAATGTCTATAGTATAAGTACGTAAGTTGTGCTTAATTTAGAAAATCATACATGGGTAGAAATTAAACCTAAAATGGACAATTTCGAGTGAAGAAGTGTTATATGGTACAGAGAAGTGAAGACTGAGAATTTATTTAAATATCTCCGTTGAAATTAAGAAACTAAAACTTGTATAATATTAAACATTGGATTATAAACTGTTTCAATGCCAAGTTTACTGACATAGATTGATAATAAAGTTTAATAAAATTTTGAATTCATTCTGGAAAAAGGTGGTTAAATGCACACTTTAAACCAGCCTCTATATAAAGGTTAAAACATTTGGAATTAAAACAGTATAATTTAAAGTCTCTAAGCTTTAATTTCAAAATGAAATATATAAATAAATTTTCAGTTTTCGCTTTTCTATGTCACATGATATATCTCTCCTTTTTATGTTTTCTATATCACATGATATATCTCTCCTTTTTATGTTTTCTATATCACATGATATATCTCTCCTTTTTATGTTTTCTCTTTTCCCTTTCACGAGTTTCAAGGTTGTAAAACCAATTAGAAAAACACACTATAGATACTAACAGACCAGAATGTAAAATGTGAACTTCCTAATTTCTTGAATTACTGATAACTATCAGTGAAGTTTCTATTACTTTTGAATGAACTTATGTATACTAAATGTTTTAGTTTTTAATCCAAATTATAGATCTAAGCTTGTTAATCCAGTGAGGTCAATAGATGAGTGTAGCATATGGTTACTTCCCACAGAAACTAAAAATCTACGGGTTGGATTTCAAGAACTCAAACAATTTCAATGTGATGCATTACAGAGTTAACATAATGTCGGTTATGACATTCAACAACAGAAATAATGCATTATTCGTTCTTTTTCCAAATGTCTATGGGATGCAAGAAAACATAGTGAGACAAATATTGACAGTGTTTTTCATCTTACCAAATGGGACCCCCGATACATCTATACCCCTAGCAGCAACATCAGTACAGATGAGAAACTTCACCTCTCTGTTCTGAAAAATTAAAAAGCCATTATTTTATTGACTAGGCAAATTACTAATTGTCATTATATATGTATTAGATGAGTATTCCTTAAAGTTTAAATCACTCATTTTTCTGATAAATCTCTAGATGTATATTCTTCAGTCTTTAATCAATCATTAATCTGATAAATCTAAAGATATATTCCTCAGCTTAAAGAGGTTTTCTGAAAAACCACGTTAGATGTACACAAATCAACCATAATTTTGATAAATTTCTCTAAGTGTGCCATTCCTCAGTTTAAGTTAATTATTTTGATAAATCTCTAAATTCATAATAACCATAATGTGTATACTATGAGGAGTTTATCTGTCTAGATAAGTTTAAAATTGAACAACATTATAAGTTTTAAACAACAAAAAAGTACCTTGAACTTCTGGAGGTTAGCTTTCCTTTCCTGTGGCTTCCTGTCCCCATGAAGACAAACACAAGAATACTTGCCATTCCTGTTCCTATTTTCTGAAAATATAATCCCTTCCTCATGAAACAAATACAAAAATGCTTGCTTTTTGACACATATAATACATTCAAAGCAACTTTAAAATTTACCATGCTCTAGTTCCTAAAAGCTGAAAAACAATTAAAAGTAACGTTAAGGAAATGAGACAAGTAATTTAAGTTACCGTGTATCATCAGGAAATGAGACAAGTAATTTAAGTTACCGTGTATCATCAGGAAACGAGACAAGTAATTTAAGTTACCGTGTATCATCCAGTTCTTATTAAGCTGTTGAACACAAGCCTGTTCCTTTACAAGGATACTGGGTGAACAGCCATCTCAGTACGAGTATAAAATGTCAATTAACTCTGGTTTAATGTTACTGTTACTTTAGTTACAACGGAATGGAGTTGCTTTTGCATTCAGTGCAAAAAAAAACCAATTCAACCTATTCACTGAAGACATGCATTTCAACCTGTTTCATTAAAAATGCATCAAAATTAGGAAAACTACTTTCAAGGAAATCAGGAAAATGCATAAAATTTAATCCAGCTTCCAGGATCCTACAATGAGCTCTGAATCCCAGATGTAATGAGTGCACATTCCCCGAGTTCACTTGGTCAAATAAATCTTGCCCCCCTTACACTTTTAATTTGCCTCCTACACCTCTGTCATTAGATGTTTTTAAGACTCATCTTAAATACTTTAGTGTCCATCAATCATTGTAACCTTTTCCAGTTTTCACTTTAACCCTTTCTGGACCAGTGAATTCCTTTCAGGAGTTGGATGCACACCTACATTATCAGATTTAAAAAAAATCTAAACAAAAAATAATTAGTTTGATTTTATTTCACCAATTTGTTACTCAACGACAGTTCAAAATAATTAGTTTGATTTTATTTCATCAATTTGTTACTCAATGACAGTTCAGAATAATTAGTTTGATTTTATTTCACCAATTTGTTACTCAATGACAGTTCAGAATAATTAGTTTGATTTTATTTCACCAATTTGTTACTCAATGACAGTTCAGAATAATTAGTTTGATTTTATTTCACCAATTTGTTACTCAATGACAGTTCAGAATAATTAGTTTGATTTTATTTCAGCAATTTGTTGCTCAATGACAGTTCAGAATAGGTAATTTGTTTCTTACTACCAATCATTTGTGGCAATTCACAAAGAAAAAATAGAAAAAAAATATTCAAAGTTATATTTCTGCCAGCTCTGATTTTTTTTGGTCCATTCCAAAGTATAGATTATCGTCCCTCGATAATACAATTAACCACCTCTCATAACTTTCTGTCTGACAGTCTATTGAGAGGTCATAAACAGTGAGAACAACTGCTAAAGAAGAACAGCTTTGAAAATAGCTACAGGCAAAGTGTAAATACTATTGGATAGAGTAGACTACGTCATTTCTGTAAAGTGAATAAATGGGTGAAATAGGTAACTTACAGTTTTAGAAAATGATGACTAGATGTAGATCCTGCAAGTAATAATGGAATGTATTGTGAAGTTAGAAGATTTAGAAACAAACCACAGATCTTGGAATATTTTTTTCTCTTTCTTTTAAACTTTCAAATACTAAATTATATTTGTTTGAAAGTAAGGTTTGTTGGCTTGTTTTGAATTTCTCGCAAAGCTACACGAGGGCTATCTGCACTAGTCCTCGCTAATTTAGCAGTGAAAGACTAGAAGGAAGGCAGCTAGTCATAACCACACACCACCAACTCTTGGGCTACTCTTTTACCAACAAATAGTGGGATTGACCGTTACATTATAATGCCCCCCATGGCTGAAACGGTGATCATGTTTGGTGTGACGGGATTCAAACCCGCGACCCACAGATTGCGAGTCGAGGCAGGGGCTTATTGACAAAAAAAAATCATTTTCCAAGCATCGCAAGACAAGATTTTGTTTGGGGTGGGAGGTTGAAGTGTTAAGAGATACTATGATTAACCTCTGGTATACATGGGACAGGATGCTACCAGACCCTGCATTTTCCTATTCTGTTAGTCTTATAAACACTACAAATCTAAAACTAAACCCTATTAACACTTCATAGCATATTACCACTATTATTCTTTTGATGTGTGTCATTCTTTCTAAACCTAGCGACCCGCAGATTGTGAGTCGAGCTCCCTAACCACCCGGCCATGTGAAAGTTAAGGCAATTTTATTTGGTGACATGACACGAGGTACACATTATATAAAGATTGAGTTTTGACTAAGAATATTCTTAACAAAAACAATGTTACCTAGCCTGATCTGACACCATTTTCAAATCAGGTTTAACGTTAAGGTCATCTATAAATCTTTAAATAAAGTTTTGAAACACATTTTTTTTTAAATGTTTTTGAAAACACTGTCTCATAAAATTCTGAAAATTTCCTGACATTAAGAAATAGAAAACTAAATCAAACTACATGAAATTTTTAAAATCATAAACTAGATATTATTTAAAAAAATTTCCCTATGGTTCCACGCAGTTTGGTGAAGTATTTCTAATTCCACTGTGAGAAGAAAAAATAAAGGGTTATTAGGGACAACCTCCTCCTGGTCCAGTAAGGGTTAATGGAAATACTAAGCATTTTTTAAGAATACAGCTTCAATTGTGATGCCCCCTTGAACTTCGGTCATTACCATAACTCCAGTTGTTCATGATGCACATGTTGTATTATTATGAAGAGACTGACAACACTATATTAAAATGATTTTGGAGCCTGACCACATCATTAAAGTCTATGTTGCCATGTCCAGTCATGTTCTATCCAATGACAGTACATCCTGACAATAATGCTGTAGTATAGTTTCCATGGCAAAACACTGTTGAGGCTGTCATCTCAAAAGCACAACAATTTTCCCTGCTGACTTTCCATAAGCCATCTATGATATGAGGACAATAGTTTCATAGCACCCGCTTCAACAGTCTTATTGAACAGAAATTCATAGATGCAGAGTGGCATCAATTTCACCTTTGTTAGACTAATGAACAATATACTACTACTCACAGTGACATCACCTTTGTTAGGGTGTATTGTTACTTAGTAA
>NW_013671172.1:7592-13025 GCF_000517525.1 Limulus polyphemus
TCACCTTTGTTAGACTAATGAACAATATACTACTACTCACAGTGACATCACCTTTGTTAGACTAAGTAACAATACACCACTCAGTGACATCACCTTTGTTAGACTAAGTAACAATACACCACTACTCACAGTGACATCACCTTTGTTAGACTAAGTAACAACACACCACTACTCACAGTGACATTGCCTTTGTTAGACTAAGTAACAATACACCACTACTCACAGTGACATCACCTTTGTTAGACTAAGTAACAACACACCACTACTCACAGTGACATTGCCTTTGTTAGACTAAGTAACAATACACCACTACTCACAGTGACATCACCTTTGTTAGACTAATGAACAATATACTACTACTCACAGTGACATCACCTTTGTTAGACTAATGAACAATACACCACTACTCACAGTGACATCGCCCTTGTTAGACTAAGTAACAATACACCACTACTCACAGTGACATCGCCCTTGTTAGACTAAGTAACAATACACCACTACTCACAGTGACATTGCCTTTGTTAGACTAATTAACAATATACTACTACTCACAGTGACATCACCTTTGTTAAACTAAGTAACAATATTTTTTGTTATAAATATTCCTGGTCAAGATCACATATGTATCAAACAGTGTCTCTTCAGTAACTAAGTTGTTTTATTTACTTACATTGTTTTAATACAATAAATGTAAGAATAATATTTATATAAATAGGGAATTGAGTTACTGGATTACTTTACTGTCACCTACTATACTCTTTAAATCTAACAAAGTTTACCTGATGTGATGTCAGAAAATTATGTTGCTTTCAAACACACACACACAATTTAACATAAACATTCAGCTACAAAAAGAATGTCTAAAGAAATTTCCAGCTCTAAGGTCTGCCCTCTGTCTTTTAAACCTCCCATTAGATTCAATTGTTCATCTCTATAGAAGCTGGGTCTTTTCACTTCCCCTGTAAAACATAGTCTACTTTTCTCACCACTTTATTTACTCTAGCTATTTAGCTATTTTAAGAGCTGAGCTTCATTGGTGACTGTTTAGACCACATGATGTGACATCACAAAAGGGTGGTAACAAAATGCTGTAGTAATAAAAACACAAGAGAAAAATAAGACATAGCTAATTGTACTTTCAAGGGATGGTAGTTGCAATAGAAAGCTAAATTTTGGGATTTGTAGAAATATTGAAAACAAACTGATACATGCATTTACAGTTGTGCCTTCTTGGAGTTAGACAGAAATGTAAATTTGAACAATTTTTTTTTCTTTGCAAGTTACACCAAAATTTATAAAATATCAGTTCCAAAGTACTTATGACTTGCATCTTTTTGAAACAGAGTTAGAACTATAATTCTAACTTAAACTCTGAAGTACATTTAATACCTGAAAGGTGCTCACACGTCGAGATAGGGTTAAATGAAATTACAGGTAAATTTTAGTACCATATGTAATGGTACATTTTATGACTATGATCACCTATAACAACAGACCAAATGCCAAAAACATTATTGTGTGCGTGTGTAGTGTATATCCATGATCTTTTTTTTTTCAGCTATAATTTAATTGTTTTGCTCTTAAAGCATATCTAGTCTTATACTGTCCGAGTTTATTTTATGGGCATCTCCTATCTTTTACACTGGCTTTGTGGACTACAATTTGGACTATGTTTAGACTTTCTTTAGACAAAAAGGTAAAGTGATAGTTTGTGTATAAAAAGCAGATAAATAACTAGACAGGTCAGTATAGATCTATAAGACATAAGATTAAGATGGAACTACCACATTCTCTACACTCTTAATCACCTAACCTTAAGGTATTTCTCCATCTTATCACAGTCTAACTTATGTACAAGAACCGTCCTGGTTGGAGAGAAACATACCTCTATCCTGACTAAGAAGATATTTCTCCATGTTATCACAGTCTAACTTTGTTCTACAGAAGATGATTCCTTGATCCATGTTATGCTCATTGATAGCTCGAACAGTATACTCCCCTTTCAACAGCTTCACAGCTTCCGACATAGTTTCTGTAAGGAGAACTAGATTATAAAAGATGCACACAATAGTCGTATTATCTCTTGCAAGATCTAGCTGGTTATGTACACTTCTGTTAGAAAGCTTTGTATTTCTCAGCAACTGAGATGATTTCTCACTGGAACTCGCATTCAAGTCATAGTAACTTTTCTTAATTTAAATACAAAATGTCTAATCTCTGGATAAGACTGAAACAAACGTCATACAAATAAAAATGCATATAACATGCAGAGCTTAAAAGAAAATTTATGCAACTTGTTCCATAAAAAAAAAAAAAATCAACACAATCAGAGAAAAAGTTTTTTTTTTTTTTACTTCACAAAGAATGTCAAAGTCGATACAGATTTAAACATCTTTATATTAAATATTTATTAGAATGGAATTGAATAATAACTTAAAATATTCAGTGTTTTCTATGAAATTCATAAAAAGTCTGTATTCATTTAAATTATATTTTAAAATAAGGTCAAAACTAAAGAACATTTAGAAAACATAAATCCCACATATTTTACTTCTTTCAAGTCTTTATTTTTACCTTTTTCCAAAAATTTCAAAGAAAGAATACAGAAAAACCAATACATTTATTTAAACTATATTGTTAGAGATATTTTACATTAAAATGTTTTATTATGTTATTCTCGACATGGCAGTATTCTTTTACTTTATCATCAAATGTTTTAGTTGCAGATAATCTTTTCAGTAATTCTGAAAACCTTTGCACGTCCAGCTTCATTTTAACCTTCCTATTTGTTTGTTTTTAATGCATTAAAAGTAAGGTATAGGCATAAACATGGCTCCATACAGCGTAAGTTTAGATAAGGGATACATAAAGATATCAACTGTATTTAGTTTAGTTTGAAATAACAACAAGCAAATTTGAGTTCCTTGTTTACTAACAAACAACAGCTGAATTCAATAGCACACACACAAAAAAACAATATAATTAACAATTAAATCTTAAACTTTTGTAACTAGTACAGGGGCAACACAATCACCGAATGTTGGATATTCCACTGTTTTATGGCTGATCAAACCGAACATTCTCAACCAATTACGTTATCATCATCACACGAGAACACATGCTCAGCAAGTCAAAACACTCAATATAATTTTAAAACATTCTGCTCATTCGATATATTTAAGCACTTTTAGTAATTAATAAATTAATGCTGCAGTAAAGCAGTCACGACATATTTGTAGAAATTAAGAGATCTGTATGTCTATTGCTTTTAGAATATCTAATGAAATTTACCATGCACTAATTATGGTATAACGTCAGCCCCATAATGAGCTGCATGAATTATACCCCATAATGAGCTGCATGGATTATAACGTCAGCCCCATAATGGGCTGGATGGATTATAACGTCAGCCCCATAATGAGCTGCATGGATTATAACACCAGCCCCATAATGAGCTGCATGTATTATAACGTCAGCCCCATAATGGGCTGGATGTATTATGTACACAATCCCACCGATTCTAACATGTAAAGTTAATTTCAGTGAAAATTCTTCTTGCACAAGTAAAGCTTGCATGTATAAAAACATTTATTGATTTAAAAATATTTCCCACCATATAAATCACCCTTTCAAACCTTTCTTCACAAGCAGTTCTCAGAATTATTTCAGTCAGTGACGTAAGACAAATACGTAAAAAAAACAAACAATAGATTATCAAGAAGTTTCTAACCCTCCAGATAAGTGTACAAAATTGTCCCTCTTGTTAATAAAAAGGTTGACCCTAATTTTCCGTGTATTTATTTGCTCTTGTATCATCTTTTATTTTCTTAGATCAGACATATTTATTCATATTTGTAATTCATTGTTTCGGTTTTTCTTTATTTTTCACAACTCGTACAAAATAATCAAATTTGTGAAAAGCCTTTTTTTCATCTTTCACACTAAATCACCATTTCACGAGGAGTTTCACCTCAGTGGAAATCTTTTTAAAATGACCAACTACGCAAAGTTCATTCTATATAAGATGGCATCTGGTGATCCTAAATTTTTGTGTATTTGTAAAAAATAATTACATCACTTTTAAAACCAGTCTTTCTTCTCTATCGTCAAATAAAGTATCAGTGTTTATCAGATATTGCTGGTATGGTGTCAGATTTTAATATTATTGAAAATGTGAGTAAAAATAATTGAAATGAACATTAAATTGTGAAAAAAGAGTTATCTCAATTATATGGTTTGTTTCAAATTTTATGTTTTTCAATTAATTTTTTTTTATATCATAATAAAAATGTTAAAATTTCACAGAATAATGAACAGGAGAAAAAAAAAAGTAATTTCTTTGTTTGCTTAACTCTTTCTGCATGGGTATCCTTTATATTGTGCAGGTCATGAGGTTTATAGTGACTTATATTCAAAATTTAATTAAATAACTTTTAGTTTACGTTATACCAACTAGTATAGCATAAAATCATAGCTAATAATACATATTTTAATAGCATACAGTTTTAAGTGCGAGACATAACATCTTTTCTAAGCATCCCCCCTTCAATAAGTACGGAATTTAACGTAAATTATTCACTATCAAATCATTATCAATCAGACAAACCATAATTTTTATAGTTTTCAATCTTGTTTGGTTACAGAGCCATAAAATATAAAATCAGACCCTTCTTGTCACACCCACCTGTCACATCCTCTCTTTCAGGATATGTTAATAGTTCTTTTACATTTAATACTATATTATTTATAACCTATAGAGAGCCAAGGTTTTCATCTATCAAATGACACATCACATTGTTTTCTGAACAAAACGAGAAACATACTGATTAGCTTTAATGAATTTGTAATGGCTCTTGTCACATAGTTAGAAAGCCAGAAAAACAGTGACAGTTATGGGACATTGATTTTTGCATATTATTATTGTATGTTTTTTGGTGAATCATTTAATTAAATAAAAATACTACCATTTGTATAAAAAAAAAGAATACTTAATTCTCTCTATGTGGCCTCAGCTGGGTTATTAATGTCGTAGGGTATATACAAACCTAGGCAGCTTGAGTGAACAATATCACAATGATTCATAGCATGATGTCCGAGTGAACAATATCACAATGATTCATAGCATGATGTCCGAGTGAACAATATCACAATGATTCATAGCATGATGTCCGAGTGAACAATATCACAATGATTCATAGTATGATATCCGAGTGAACAATATCACACTACGATTCTTAATATGATATCCGAGTGAACAATATCACACTACGATTCTTAATATGATATCCGAGTGAACAATATCACCCTATGATTCTTAATATGATATCCGAGTGAACAATATCACCCTATGATTCTTAATATGACGTCCGAGTGAACAATATCACCCTATGATTCTTAATATGACGTCCGAGTGAACAATATCACCCTATGATT
>NW_013671172.1:13939-15688 GCF_000517525.1 Limulus polyphemus
TGTCCGAGTGAACAATATCACAATGATTCTTAACATGATGTCCGAGTGAACAATATCACAATGATTCTTAACATGATGTCCGAGTGAACAATATCACAATGAGAATTAACATGATGTCCGAGTGAACAATATCACAATGATTCTTGAGTGAACAATATCATTCTTAGTCTGACCATTTCTTTCTTAAGCAAGTATACTTTTGCATGCACTGTAAAATCTAGCCAACAAAATTCCAATTACTTGTCAATATTTCTAAATTATATAATAAAAGAAAGTAACTCTTAAAAATATTTTAATTGAAATTTAAACCACTTGCTAGATGGCAATCAGTTTATTTTCATTAAGTGCTTTCTCACCCTCCCTCTTTCAAAAGTATTGCCTTAAACAGATCTTCTGTTCCAGCTACTTAAAGAACAGTGCAGCCACATTATATAACAAGCATTTATCATTACCTTACACAGTTATTTAATCTGTAACACCCTCACCTGCAGTGTTGTTTCCAGGTCTTACGTTGTCTTGGGCATGAACTTGATCAGTCTGAAATAAAAAAGGAATTCCAATAAATCATACCAAACAACAATTATGTGGGACTAAACTGGTTTCAGTAAACACTAAAACTCTGGTATCACTGATTATATTAGTAACTTACGACCTAATCACTACGTGCGTTACACTAACAGACAGGGTTTATACTACATTTGTATAACCAAATAAAGATAGTTCGTGACATTTTGATCTACAAACGCGTGTTTTTCAGTTCGTAATTTTGTAATAAATTCCACATAGTTCTTAATTCTAGCATTAAAACTTTTAACTCTACATTATAGACATACAGAACAATTTCTTCATATAAACTTTGCATGATGTCAGATTTTGGACAAGTAACAATTTAAAAAGTGTAAGCTTACTTGAATATGACGTCTTAATTTCATCCATGACGAGTCTTTTCGAGGATCCACAATACAGACCTGTTTCAAAGATTAGGGTAGTTTAGATTTAGAAAAATTACAAAAGTTGTTTATAGGTTGACATACAAGTTTGTTTGTTGATTTTTCTTTTAAGTGTCTTTAATAATAGTATTTAAATTTTTCAAAATGCTTGATTTAAAAAAAAAATCAAAACCTTACTAATATTCTGTCACTCATCAAGATAAAAGTAAACTGGAATGGATGGTAACTGCCTGTTGTAAAAAACACAAACATAAACAATGATGTTTCTAAAGTCTTTTGTCTTCAGACGATTTTCTTTCTTTCTTTTTACAACGGGCAGTTTCCGTCCATTCCAGATTATTCATCACGAATACTCTGCCTAAACAATCTATAAAGAAAGACATTATATCTTGTCAAATATCAGCTTGGTGTAGTTCTTTTTCCATTTTCTTAAACTGCCATAACTCCTCCATACTTTTTTGATTTCTTCTCCATCTCCTGCCTTATATTTTGGATATCTTTGGCCTTTTCTCCATTCCTTACAAGGCTTTCTGTTATATTATTCACTCAAAGTTAATACAGAAGCTTCCTCCCTGTTCAGTTACTTACCTAAGATACATCTTCGATGTTTTCACTATATCTTGTAAAACACTTCAACATAATATCTGTTCTATTCAGTTACTTACCTAAGATACATCTTCGATGTTTTCACTATATCTTGTAAAACACTTCAACATAATATCTGTTCTATTCAGTTACTTACCTAAGATACATCTTCGATGTTTTCACTATATCTTGTAAAACACTTCAACATAATATC
>NW_013671172.1:16267-18115 GCF_000517525.1 Limulus polyphemus
AAATTCAGATATTAGTATTGTAAACAGCATTTTGCAGACACACTTCAACATAATTTCTGTTCCTTTCACGTGTTATTTTTCAAAACACACTTTTCTTTGGAACACCAATTTATAATACATTTTACAACAATATTTCAATATCTTGGAGGATATTATAAGCAATACTTTTTACATATAAAAGTATTTACAACATGACGTAGAATTTCTGGTAAATCACAACATGGTGAACTATTTAGAGTGAATTATGTAACAATAGTTTTTGTATCTGAGGGATACTTACAATACAAACAGTTTCTAGTTATTAAAATCACAGAATAACCTTCTTGTGTAAGTGAGGGAATAAGGATATAACATGACAAACAGTTTCTGGTAAACCATACAAAAATATTTTTGGTGTCTGAGGGATACTTACAACATGATGAACAGTATCTGGTACACTGTCCTCTCCTTTCAGATCAACCCAGACTGGGAAATGCATCAACCTCTCCTGTAGCATAAAAACAAACAAAAATCAATTATTATAAAGCTGTTGAACTACACACAAGAGAACTAGAAATTAACAACCAAGTTGATTAAGATTATATCAAACTAATGACAAAGAATATGCATAATTACTATAATTTTTTCTACATAACAAGTTTTACAAAAATTATAATCAAAACCCTAACCTTGAATTATTTAATTTTCCCATTTATGACCTAATGTTTAACAAACTTCTATTATACAACCTTTGATATCAAAAATGCATATTGAAGGAATAATGAAAATTAACCGATAACTTTTAGTTGAAGTGATATCATTGATCCTGACAGAAGATCTTTAAAATTGTTAGCCTAGAGAAGTAAAAACAACAAATACAGATTTACAAAAAAAAAATATTCTTGTAAATTCTTAACAAATGCTTGTAATACTTCATAAAGTCACGCAACAGACCAAGAAATAGATTAACACTTTCTTGGCTAAGCCACCTTTAAATTATTATTATTTCAGTATTGGACCTACACAGCCATTCTTTGATATTACATCTGTACATTTATATATACAACAGAATACAAGTTTACTTCCTCAGACTTCTTTATAGTTTAAATAATAAAAATAAGATCAGTAAAATTAAAGTTGTGAAAGAAAATTATCACAAAAGCAGAAACAACTCCCAGAAGTTCAGAATGCATATTCCTTTCTAGGCTTACAGCCCAGATAGAACTACATTGACACGATTATCGAGAGAGAGAGGTGTTCAACTCTGTCAAGAAGTCTAACCAGGTGTGGAGTCGACCTTGACTTACACTAAATAATGAAAACTACCTGGATTAAGCAACTGTTCACTGTATTTTAACCTTTAAAATGTTACTATATAATTTACAGTTGCTAAACCAGCTGTACGCCTTTGATAGCAAGATATTATCTTTTTAACTATATTTTAAACGTTCATTTCTGACTATCATAATATACAAGTCACGCCATATTTAGATGAAAAATATCTATTTAATTTCATACTGCTCCAAAATAGAATTTTGACAACATTTAAAACTAGAAGTGTTTGAAAAATACATTATGTTGCTGTTTAATCAAAATAGACTTAAATGTACACATGAAACTATAAATAAATACATCTGTTTAAGATCAACCCTTACTGCAAGCTTCTTCACTTCAAAGGAGTGGAGGGTAGCAGAGCATACAACCATCTGTAAATATAACATAGTAGTAGTTATTCAATTCATCCAATAAAACTTAAAATGTTTATTATAATAAATGTGCTTTTTATTTACAAAGATGCACAGAATCTGAATGTGTACCATTCACTCTATAGTGAAAACATCGAAGATGTATCTTAGGTAAGTAACTGAA
>NW_013671172.1:18959-28638 GCF_000517525.1 Limulus polyphemus
TCCACTGTTTACAATACTAATATCTGAATTTGTACCATTCACTCTGCTGTTTACAATACTAATATCTGAATTTGTACCATTCACTCTGCTGTTTACAATACTAATATCTGAATTTGTACCATTCACTCTGCTGTTTACAATACTAATATCTGAATTTTTACCATTCACTCTGCTGTTTACAATACTAATATCTGAATGTGTACCCTTCACTCCACTGTTTACAATACTAATATCTGAATTTGTCATTCATCTTGATGTTTACAACACCAACCTGAATTTCTTTAAAAGCTGACACTTTAATTAATAAATAATATACCAAAAATTGAACTTTACAATAGACAAATTTAACTAAAAAATATAAGGCCCTTTTATAAATGTAAATGTCAAAAGTTCTTGCATTAAAGTACATCAAGAAATAAAATTTGTTCAGTAGAAATCACCTGCCTGTCTTTAGTTGAGATTTATAGAAGTACATGGTCAAAATTCTTACACACCCACTATCACTTTTTTTTTAAACTCTGTAACAAGTCTATGCTTTCATCATCTCTTACCTGCAGTCTTTTGCCATCGGCCGTAATCTTTGGAATTTGTTGATGGATGCGATTAATTAAATCTCCATATCCCATGTTTAACAAGCCATCCTACATAGATAAAAATAATTGTAGCTATAAGAGAATTCCCTAAGTGTTTGGTTTTCATACCATGGTAAAAAATTAGAGAAAACATAAAATGTGAAAAGTACAAATTAGTAGATTTGAGGAAGAAAGAGTGAATAATATGATAATGTTAAATGATGTAGCCGAGTCGAAAATCACAGAGTAACTTGTTAAATATTAAACTATTCAACTACTAAAAGTAATGAATAACAATGACACTTACAGCTTCATCCAATACAAAGAATCGAACCTGTATGTAGAGAGAAAAAATACGAAGTTAGCTAAATACAGCGTAAAAAAATGTTACATTGTTTTACATGTTGTCTACTGTTGCAGAGTAAGAAAGTATTTGAATCATGACAGCAAAACACAGATATTTTAAGTCTCAAACTGCAAGAAGCTTCCATTCTTCACGACTGTTCATCTGCTTTACTAATACCAGACTCAGTATAATATACCACTGCCTATGTTCAGCTGATTACCTGATTCATATGTTAAAGATGCTTGAGATTTACTATAAGTTGTACCAGTCACAAGGACTGGACGGGTACGAAGTTTGGCTCAATCAGAACCTGAAAAGTGGCAGTGCTATACAATATCAATTCAAATTATGTTTAAATAACTATTACCCAACATTATATGCTTCTCCAGTGAATCTAAAACACCTTCTTGAAACTAAGACTTTACCTTCATGAATATTACTTGTTCTATCCAAGTTGAAAACTTACCTCAAGGCCTTTGATACATTACCTCAACACCATCAGAATACTGTTTAGTGACATCATTGTTAATTCAATTTGAATAAACTAACTTCAAGCAAAGCAGACAATAAACCTAAAAACTTGGCATATCTGTGAAAAATAATGTCATGAACAGCAAAAAAAACAAAAACAGTTGTGAATCTTGAAATAACCATACAACACTTGATAAATTTTTCTCATCCTTCACCTAATTAACAATAACACCAGTCAATGTAATTACCGAGATAAGTTTTGTAACAGTCAAATTAATGTTAGGATAGTTATCAGCTACTCTGGAGACAAGTTATTGTCAATTTATAACTGACTAGAAAACTATATTTCATCTTTATAGTAACTTAAAATACTGTTAGTTCAGTTATAAAATAATTATAAGAGCTATAAACATTTCTACCTGAGTCAGTGAAAGCTGTCCTGTAGAAATCAAATCCTCCAATCTACCAGGTGTTCCAACAACAATGTCTATCTGTGGTGAAATGATTTATACAAGGTAGTTTACAGCTTCAACTTAATATACTTAGTAACAGTGTGGATAAACAGTGACAGAGAAGTTGAAAATATTTTTAGATATAGTACAAAACATGGAGAGATCACCATTGTAACAGATATGGCATACACGATCCAGAAATTTCAACAATACACTTATTAAAAGGAGGGGGGTGTAAGAAGTGGGTGGAGATAACAGGATAGATTATAGCAACCATTAGATCTACATTATTTGACTTGATCCTCCACCCATCTTCTTCATTTGTCCTAGTTTTTTTAAGCCAACGTTTTTGATAGTGGCTCACTTTTTTTCCATTTTTAAAAATTAATTCTGCTATCATATCATTCACTACTGGTAGGGTTTCACATATCACAGTATAGAGTAATTTTATGTTTATGCCTGTTTACACAATACTCACTATAAAAACCTGACCAAAACAAACTGGGCAAAACTGCTCATTTTGTATGTAGAATACATAGAGAACCATAAGAGTAATTAGTGGGATTCATTGTAATATTGGTGGTATTATTTTTAAGTACCTTGTATGTTATTACGTACCCTGTAACCAATAGTTATGGATACACAAAACAATATGGTACATAAATAGTTTAAGACAGAATGTGATTAAACCCAACTGCTTCTCCGTTTAAAGTTTAATTACCTCACAATTCACATAGACAATAAACAGATCCAAGACAACACAGACATCACTCGAAACACTCAATTCCTTGAAGTAACAATATCTCAAATCACTTACCCCACTCTGCAGAGCACTAATCTGGTCCTTAGCTGCCACACCGCCAATCACCAAAATCTCTCTGTTAGATACAGACAACACATAAACTTTTATTGTAAACTAAGATGCAGGTTAAAAAAATCAATACAGGTCACCATTTTGGAAGTATGCCTTTTCAAATTAAAACATAAACATCTAGAAATTGATTTTATACGAAATAAGATACAAAGTTACTCAATAAGGATACAAACAATTAAAATATGACACAACTACTGTATCCATCTAGTGGTAGACCTTTGCTCAACAATACTTAATGACCCATGCTTTGTGGTGCTTAGATGTTAAACATTTCTAACCTTAGGCCTAATGTCACTATTCATCTATAAAGCTGAAATAGGTAATCTTATGTTGTTTCCTTCTTTTATAGCAGTCAGGTTTTTTTGTTTTTAACATTTTCCTGATTTTTGAACTATGCCTAAAACTGTTAATGAATAATTTTTCAACATATTTGTCAGTTGCTCAGGCACAAAATGTAAACATTATTTCAAATTCACACTTAAAACATTGAAGACATTGGCTTTAGTTCTAGATTCAGTTAAGCCTATTCTCGGATACGTACTGTATAACTTGCAGTTATAATTTACTCCCATACACAGTTTTGGAAAACCATAAAACAAATGGCTAAGTGAAGCCAATTTTTCTTCTTAATTATAAACCTTTGCACAGTGGTAGTGTTGACCATTGTCCAACTGTCAGGCTTTGTGTGGTAACCAGTATAAACCAGGTATATGAATATTAGCATTGCTGAAACATTCTTAATTGAATTTTCTAATGGTACAAGTTTCTTTTCATTAAAAATAGGAAAATATATTTGAAAATTTAATACGAGCTATGAATAATCACTTTGGAAACTGCCAAAATCTACTGGTGACTGCATAAACTTACTAAATATTTGTAACAATATCACACGAAACGCTCAACACAATTCCAAGTGGTGTTAGTGTTCAGGCTTTATAAAGCATAATTTGATTTAAAAACCTGAATCTCATATGAACAGCCAGTCATTTCTTAATTTAGCCATTTTTAACCCAAAATTTAATTCTGATAGATTTTTATAATTTTTTTGCAGATTATTCTACTTTATTTTGGTGACAGAAAAACAGATTCCAGAGAAAGCTCTGAAACAATATTTGTTATATCTTATAGTTAATTTTTCAACCAATCATTTTCTGTGTAACCACATACTGTTATTTATAATATTTCTTTAAACATATAATTCATCTGGTGTACTAACGGAATTCCTCCTTGTCTTCAAGCAGTTTCTCTTTTTTGTACATGCAAGTACAAAAACCAGTTTCACACAAACTTACGTGATGACAGCATGAATCTGAGGTTAACTAATCCACATTAGAAGATCAGGGTTAGCAATGTGGGTTTCAGTTTTCATAATCATTCTTACATATCAAGTATATTTTGGGCCTTGAGGTGAAAAAGTTAGTGTGTGATAAAGATATGTTTAAATGGCTTTTATAATTAACAAAATAATATATTTAATATGTGTGCCAATAATCCTAGAATCTAGTAAAATATATAAATACTTGGATCAGTCAAACCGAGTTACACATTAAAAGGATGACATCCTATACTCAACAAAGTAGTTTATCGTTTGGAAAATGGTAATCCTTCAGCTACACTAAATGGTACTCATTTGCCTTTAGAAGAATAAGCCATAGCCGTAGTCTTGATATTTTATGTTGTCATTTCAATCTTGTTGCAAAAAATAAGTTTTTACTTTTAACAATTATTTTTAAGTAACTCGAAGTTACACTGACAATAAACACCAAACACCGTATCTAACGGAAACATTATTGAAACTTTCGAAATTGTTCAAACAATAGAGAAGTAATTTCTTTTTACCTGATACCTGGGTCTTTTATGTGTTTCTTGAAGTTTACAATACACTGCAGAGTCTAAGAAAAATATATTATATATTTTAATAACACATCAGTACTTACGTAACAATCCTACGATTGTTATAACTACTAAATAAAACGTTTTATTTGATGTAGTAGAAATGCCGACTCTGTTATAAAATACTAATTTTAACACAATTAAAGGCATGACGATACTTCATATCTCTTGGCCACTCAATGTCGAGGACATTGGTCTGGTCTATAGAACAATAGATGATTACAAACGTGAGTAAAATAACAAAAGAGGCTACACTGGAAAGAATGTTTTACAAACAAACTGTTTACTTACAGAAAAATCCTTAAAAAGGCCTTAAAGTTTTAAGATGTCAAACAAACTGCATTCTCACAGAATAACACCTTAACCTTCTTATATAGGCCTAGTCAAAAACAATGACCAACCTTGTAAGCCATAAAACTATGCACAATATATCTTTATCTCACTAACTCCTTGTGATTAAGGAGACTGTCCATACAAATCCCCCTTGTGATCAAGCACTAAACTAACCATGATTTAAATATTCTTTGTTTTGTCGTTTATTTAGCATATAAACTATCATCAATTACTAAAAACATATTTACTACTACATGGCACAAATGAAAGAGCTTAAAGGACTCACCTGCTCTGCCAACTCTCGTGATGGCTAAATGTAAAAAATAAACAAAAATGGTAAAAGCTGCAAGTTAATAAATAAATAAAATATCAACCATGTGATGAAATACATTTTTCACTCTGAATATTTACCACTGATCACTTGATACCAAGTCTACTTCTCTACTGTTATAAAAAGGTACTAACATCTCTTGTTCACAATACAGAAAACTACTATTGTACTGTTATTATAAAATAATGTAATTAACTCTCTCGTTAACAACACAGAAAACTATTTCTGTACCGTTATTATAAAATAATGTAATTAGCTCTCTCGTTAACAACACAAACCATTTCTGTAGTGTTATTATAAAATAATGTAATTAGCTCTCTTGTTAACAACACAGAAAACTATTTCTGTATCGTTATTATAAAATAATGTAATTAGCTCTCTTGTTAACAACACAGAAAACTATTTCTGTACCGTTGTTATAAAATAATGTAATTAGCTCTCTCGTTAACAACACAGAAAATTACTTCAGTAGTGTTATTATAAAATTATGTAATTAGCTCTCTCGTTAACAACACAGAAAACTCTGAATGTTTATAAAAAACATGTACCAAGAATGAAAACTATGTAAACAATGGATACATTGATAATGGAAATAAGTATGTGTAATCTGAGATGTCGGAAACGTCTTTTAGTCACTGAGATGTCGGAAACGTCTTTTAGTCACTGAGATGTCGGAAACGTCTTTTAGTCACTGAGATGTCGGAAACGTCTTTTAGTCACTGAGATGTCGGAAACGTCTTTTAGTCACTGAGATGTCGGAAACGTCTTTTAAGAAAACTTTGAAACAAATAAAAAACTAACTGTTCTTTCTAGGATATAGTAATATCCTTGAAGTTGTTATTGTTTGTTATTAAGCACAAAGGGATATCTGTGCTCTGCACAACACGGGTATTGAAACCTGGTTTCTAGTGGTATAAATCTGCAAACATATCACTGTGCCACTAGAGATTGATATCCTTTAAATATGCAATATTTCAAACAATTTTGTTCACACCAAGATTTAAACCAAAGAAAACATTTCATGAACTTAAACTTAAGCAATTGTTGGAACAAGTCAAATCAAGACAATATTAAATGGAATAAGTGTAAGATAACACGAACAATATCTAGAGTACATGACAAACTGAGCTGGACAATAAGTGTGAGATAGCACATACAATACCTAGAGTACATGTCAAACTGAGCTGGACAATAATTGTAAGATAGCACATAAAATATCTAGAGTACATGTCAAATTGAGCTGGACAATAAGTGTAAGATAGCACATAAAATATCTAGAGTACATGTCAAACTGAGCTGGACAATAAATACAAGATAGCACATACAATATCTAGAGTACATGACAAACTGAGCCGGACAATAAGTGTAAGATAGCACATACAATATCTAGAGTACATGTCAAACTGAGCTGGACAATAATTGTAAGATAGCACATACAATATCTAGAGTACATGACAAACTGAGCTGGACAATAAGTGTAAGATAGCACATACAATATCTAGAGTACATGTCAAACTGAGCTGAACAATAAGTGTAAGATAGCCCAAACAATATCTAGAGCACATGTCAAACTGAGCTGGACAATAAATATAAGATAGGACATACAATATCTAGAGTACATGTCAAACTGAGCTGGACAATAATTGTAAGATAGGACATACAATATCTAGAGTACATGTCAAACTGAGCTGGACAATTTAACCTTTTGTCTCTAGTGTAGAAACACTGCTACAGTCTTGACCTCTTATGTGTTTAGCAGTCTTGTAATGATATTAATTTTCTATAATAATAAAACAGAAAAATTTAAATACTTTACAACAACTAGTATATCTTTTTGAGGGGCTGATTGTTGTATTAAGTTAATCCCTTCATTTTGATAGCAGTATTTATCCTCTGGTAACTTTGTTATTATGCTCTTGTTTTTGTTACACAGTTTCAAAGTCATGTTTACGATTTCATGATACAATCCTGTGCTTTGTAAAGCCATTCCATTCTTCTAATAGTAGCATCCAAAAATCACTTGTAAGACATTTTTAGATCCACTAATCTCAGGTTATGTAATTTATTCCTCTTGATATACAAAACGCTGAGCACACTTTAGGTGTCCAATATTCAGAACTTGTGATAAATCTTGGAATTTCTCTGACAGTCACTGCTATTATTCGGGATTGCTTAGACAATCCGGTTGTTTTAACAAGTTTATCATAGCTAAGTAGCAACATGCAGCTACAGATATAAAACAGTGAATGTCATAGGATCTCCAGGATGTATTCCAAAACTTCCATGAAAGCATTACCATACTAAAGATGTGCGGTAGTCACATGACAAAGTCGTGTGATCTACAAAATATATAATATAGCCACCTGAAAACTTGGGGCTTTTGTTGAGATGCATTACATACTTAAAGTAGGCAAATACATTTGTGCTGGGACACAGGGAGAGAAGGTTAGTATATGCTGATGATTCTAAAGCACAATGCACAAATACAAAGAAATATCGTGCCATAGCCCCCACAGTACAGAGAAAGGGTTAAACTAAGCTATGAATCATCTTTTAGCAATCACAGAAACCTAATCTTATATTTTTCAGTCATTTAATAAACAAAGCTATGTACTGTAGGCCTTTTCAAACAAATATAAAGTTTCCCCGTACAAATACTGAACATAAATATCCATTTTCAAATCAGAAATTAATAGCTCTTTATGAACTACACCTTTAATTAATTACTTTATATTCTGGCATATTTTAATAACTTTGATGAATTTACTGTGTAAGTGTAAGTAAATAGATTATGAGTGCATTTGAGTGTGCTTCAAATTACCCCCACTTTGCTCTAGTTTTATCTACAGAATGTCTTCCTCTAAACTCATTTACGTCAGTAACACACTTTTGATTTATCAGTTCCTAGTTTTATAAATAATTAAGTAGCGTCATTAAAGACAAAACTTCTTTCCTAAAAAGCAGAAATAGACCCAAGTTAACAATGAATGGATTACTTACTTCAATAATAATTGCCTGGGGTGAATTCTGAACAATATTAGGAGCTCCTGAAGAACCTCCTATGGAAATAGATTAAGAAAAAATAACATCACACAACTTTTTAGTTTTTAGAATTTTCTATGTGAAGACATATACTTTCAATCATACTAGCTAATATCAGTTTCAGTTAAAAGAGAAGGGAGTTCACATTATTTTTATAGACTGAAGAGGATTACTTCCCATCTGGAAGCGATTCAAACATCCATCCCGAGTAGGATATTTTACGACTTCATCCCTTCTGTGTTTAGAACTTTTCTTAAAATTTGTCAATCATACACTTTCTTTTTTTTCTTCTGTTGTTACATTTATATATTTAGCATTAAATGTTTATCTTCTTAAAACCCAAGTTCCGTTTAAATATACCTTATTGATAATGGTTCCTGGGAACAGCTACAATATTTGTTTTTTTTAATGGAAGTCTTAACTTTCCTCAACACAAACCCTATCTAGAATTAACCTTCACATAAAATCTGCTACACTAACAAGAAAAGAGCCGCGGTTGTCTGCCTTACACAGAAATGGACCAAACATACCCGTGATAGTTGAAACAACCACGTTATCCTTGGGGGCTTCACAAAATGCCACATATCCATCCTACAGAGATATGGGAAGAAAAAAAATGCTTACTCTTAGAAAAGGACAAAAAGAGATTAAAACATCTGTGGTGTCTAAAACACTTTTTTTTTTCTACCAGATCCATTAAAAGTTGGCCCTTTCAACAAGTTTAAGTGCCACAGCTATTGTTTTCTGTTTACCACACATGTATAGAAGGTTTGTTTAAAGTCCAATCTCATGACTCACTGTGAAAACACTATTGTCACTTATTAAAACTAAATATTATCTGCAATAAAGTTATGAAACATAAAAAAGTTGTAATACAAAAATTCTCCCTAATTTTAATTAAAACTTATGCCCTATTAAATATTCTATTAAACAGAGAATATGAACTTAAGGCTTGGACTATTATATTTGAAAGTCAGAATACTGATGTTACAGAAGTACAAGAATTATGGTACAAAAATGTTTTTACACACTATTAATCCCAAATTTGAGTAACGTCCAACCTAATCTAAATAGACGTCTATATTCTGATTTTTGTTCAACAATTGCACAGTTGCATTGGATATAGAGTCGATATAAAAACACTAAGACTTGAATATTTTTGGTAAAAACAAAACTTCCCAGACTAAAGTACATTCTTACACCAGCAGCTTTATTGATCCCAGACTAAAGTACATTTATACACCAGCAGCTTTATTGATCCCAGACTAAAGTACATTCTCACACCAGCAGCTTTATTGATCCCAGACTAAAGTACATTCTCACACCAGCAGCTTTATTGATCCCAGACTAAAGTACATTCTCACA
>NW_013671172.1:29530-34177 GCF_000517525.1 Limulus polyphemus
CTTTTCACACTAGCTGAAAAGGTTGACTGCTAATAATTTTCTCTTTTCACACTAGCTGAAAGGTTGACTGCTAATAATTTTCTCTTTTCACACTAGCTGAAAAGGTTGACTGCTAATAATTTTCTCTTTTCACACTAGCTGAAAAGGTTGACTGCTAATAATTTTCTCTTTTCACACTAGCTGAAAAGGTTGACTGACAATTCTCTTTCTCTTCTACTGATATTTCGAAACCAATATTTAAAAAAGCATTAAACATCCTAACTTTTTTTCAATTATATAATTTATATGTCAAGAAAAATCTTTAGGGAAAACACAGTAAACCTTACCTTTAACACTACTGAAGCAAAAAAAGCACTCTTCATCAAGTTTGGTGATATCTTAAAAGCATCTCCAAGATACTTTCCTATACAAGATATGAATTTTGAAAGGTGATAACAAACAGTAATAAAGTAAAAAAATGTCATGTTATGAGTCAACCATATATATTATAAGTACAATTATGAAGAATAGACTGTAAGAATGTATATTTTATATAGGTCAAATTTAACAAGTGATTGAAGTTTGAAATCAACAACTAATGTAGTATTACTTGAACCATCTCAGGCCAATGCATTTTTGTTATGGCCTATTCTGTCAAAATCAGGAATTTAGGAGGTAAACCTCATCTTTTTAGACAAATGTTTTAAATATACAAGTTTAAATTACTTACAAATGGCAGAATTATAACTCAATTTTCAACGTCAAATTTGAGAGATATACATTGAGGTTAATGTAACAAATAAGAAACACAAGGAACAATGCTGAATTTGAAATTATTAGCTTCACACGGTAAAATGGATATTTTAAACCGCCAAACGACAGGAGTCGACTAAAATCATCATATGGGTACATGTTTTATGTTTCAAATAAATCTTGTTTTTATTTCCTAACAAATAATTGCAAGATCTTACAACAAGCAGGATTTTTTTTTGTAAACTAAATACAAATTACTATTGTACAAATACTGGATTTAGGCTTACCCTGTAAACAAATTCTTAATTTTTCTGTTTTTATGGATTCTGTCTTAACTTTTTACTTTATTTTTTCTCACTAGACATTTGGTATTCATGATGTGATTGGATGTTACTTGAATCTTGACAATGGAGTAATTGGTTTTTCAAGAAACGGTAAGCCTAAATCCAGTATTTAACCAGACAGATACAGAACACCACCGCAGAAAAGTTTTTAAATAGATAATACTTGCAACATACCAACGTCACACTTTTTGATCGAGAAGGAATTGGTGACTGTGCATGAAGCAAACAATTGGTGTTTGTTTAAGTATTAAATAATAATATATTCTTTATTTAACACTGTTGGTTAAATTATTTTATATATATATATTCTTTTTAAATTTTGTACTACATATATTTCCTATTATGAGACTTACCTTTCAATGTTAACTTAGCACGTAGATTTAGGACTAACCTAAATACAACTCGGTTGACCTTTGCGAGATTATTGAGATTAAGGCCCAAAATATTGCTAACAGCAAGGATATCCAACTGATAAGTCAATGTAATTTTAATATTATACATAAGAATGATATATAAAGGTTACTGTATTCAGGGGTCAAAATGTTGCCATGCTATGCCTATGTTTTGCAAATGATGAAAATAAAGTTAGATAATTTTTATTGTGTACAAGTAAAAACCAATGGAAACAAAATTTTTCAAAAAAATCCACGAAAACAACCAATATATAGCTGCCATGTTGTGAAATTGATGGGCATTTGTTGTTTACAATGACTGAGAAGTGGTCTATGAAATGCCACTTTTGGTTGGTCAGTGCTCACATGAGCAGCCAATCGTGCATCGTGTTTCACATGGTTAAAATCTAGGTGGGAAAAATAATAAGAAAAACAGCACATAGTGTTGGATTTCTTTCAAAAAGTGAATGTAAGGAAAATATGAGCAAGTAAATGTAGTAAATTAATAACTTGGTCTGTATACATTATGTGTAATTTTTTAAGGCTGTGTCTAGGCCCCCTAGATCATGAGGAAAGAGGGTAACCAAAAAATTCATGCAATTGGTATAAAGTATGATATCGTAAAAGTATTTACAATGTTTCTCATTGGCCAGTTACAGTTGCTTTCTATCTGTTCTCTCAGAATACAGATATACAAGTCCCATAACACTAGATGTGATGTCTGGACATTCAAAGGTTAATTGTAACAGTACTATATGACAACTAAAAACTGTCACAAGTCCCAAAACACTAGATGTGATGTCTGGACATTCAAAGGTTAATTGTAACAGTACTATATGACAACTGAAAACTGTCACAAGTCCCATAACACTAGATGTGATGTCTGGACATTCAAAGGTTAATTGTAACAGTACTATATGACAACTAAAAACTGTCACAAGTCCCAAAACATTAAGTGTGATATCTTGACATTCAAAGATTAATTGTAACAGTACAAGAACACAACTAAGATCTGTAAGAAGTTCCACAAAATTAAATGTGATCTCTGGACATCTAAAGGTCAATTTGACTGAACACATTACCTCTTTGTACTCATTCAACCCCACCATTACAGGTTTGGTGGGAATTTGTACCAACAGAGAAATTAACAATTCTCCATTCAGAACATAATGTAATATAATACGTTATTTAATAGAAGAAAACCTTGGCTTAAATTAAACGTAAAAGAGAACTACTAACAAATCCTTAAAGAGAGAATGTGACAGGTGGGTGTGGCAAGAAAGGTCTGATTTTCTATTTGATAGCTATGTAACCAAACAAAATTGAAGGCTATAAAAATTATAGTTTGAGCAATGACGACTTTATAGTGAGTAACTTATGTTAAATTTTGGAATTATTGGAGGGGTGGTGAATAAAATAGAGAAGAGGGGATGCCTAGAGAAAATATATTACATTTCTCAAACTAGGGGAAATTCAGGATTTTTTTAAATATTACCTTATAAAGTTAAGAACTTAAAACTTATATACTATTAAAATATAGATTATCCACAATTTTATGCTATACTAATTGGTAAAACAAACAAAAAGTAGTTTAATAAAATTTTGAATGTAAGTCACTAAAACCATGTGACATGCACAGTAAATGAAGCCTGGGCAGAGAGGGTTAAGTACGTTCAAGTCCTAACGATCATGAAACACTTTACTTCATTGCAAAATAATTCTCCCCTCACCCCAATCTCTGTCAATGCTAATCAGAAGAGGTATTTACTGACCAGCATGTCACGTAACTATTCTAAAAGTCATGGGGGTAATATTTCACGAGTGCACCAAAATAAATACCTGCATAGAAGATATGTCAATCATTAACAACCATTAAACACAGGAAAATATCTGATGTTAAAGTATATAAATATGGTAAAAAAAGTGTCATGTATTTATTTTTAAACTGTGAGCTTTAATTTAAATTATATCATTTTGTTAGAAATAAAATTTGTTCACTACATTATAAAAACACGATGTCCTCAATTAATAATAAACGTTTCTAGGTTTAACTTTTAGAGATTAACAAAAAATGATGACTTCAAGATCTATATTAAATAAAAAAATCATGATGTTTTGAAGTTTTTATGGTTTACTAGTACCTTACTTTGTGTAGTTATAACGTGCCTTATTGTCCCTTATTAAAACATTATAAATCAAAGAAAATTTATTCATTTTTACAAACATTAAAATCCTTTGAGTAAATAATATACCATTATACATACTTAAATATTTTATAGTTGACCCTGTATAACAGAGAAATAATCCTCAATATTTTGATAACAGTGAGACAAACGACTATCGGGTCTTGAAATTGATGTCCCTTTTTTTTTTTTAAAGAACTGTATCAATCAAGAAGCAAAAAAAATGTTTTAATACCCTTTCCATAACAACAAAATACCTCATCAAAAAACAATGTGTAAAGCTTACCTCTCCATAGTCATCAAACTGTTTAGCAAAAGATTTCTTTCCTGTTCCTCCAAAACCAAAACTCTGACGATCAGTTCCTGAATGACAGTTTGGAAAAGGCAAAAACTTAAACAAATAGTAGAGTATCAATACAATACAAGGAATATCATTACTAAGTAGCAGAATCTTGATGTGACATTTGGAGCCATGTTATCTAGTAATAGGATATCAATACAATACAAGGAATATCATTACTAAGTAGCAGAATCTTGATGTGACACTTGGAGCCATGTTATCTAGTAATAGGATATCAATACAATACAAGGAATATCATTACTAAGTTGTAGAATCTTGATGTGACACTTGGAGCCATGTTATCTAGTAATATAATATCAATACAATACAAGGAATATCATTACTAAGTTGTAGAATCTTGATGTGACACTTGGAGCCATGTTATCTAGTAATATAATATCAATACAATACAAGGAATATCATTACTAAGTAGCAGAATCTTGATGTGACACTTGGGGCCATGTTATCTAGTAATAGAGTATCAATACAATACAAGGAATATCATTACTAAGTAGCAGAATCTTGATGTGACACTTGGAGCCATGTTATCTAGTAATATAATATCAATACAATACAAGGAATATCATTACTAAGTAGCAGAATCTTGATGTGACACTTGGAGCCATGTTATCTAGTAATAGAATATCAATACAATA
>NW_013671172.1:35036-41299 GCF_000517525.1 Limulus polyphemus
ATGTTATCCAGTAACAGAGTCTATATGTACCACTAACAATCATGTTATCCAGTAACAGAGTCTATATGTACCACTAACAGTCTTGTTATCCAGTAGCAGAGTCTATATGTACCACTAACAGTCATGTCATCCAGTAGCAGAGTCTATATGTACCACTAACAGTTTGTTATCCAATAGCAGAGTCTATATGTACCACTAGCAGTCATGTTATCCAGTAGCAGAGTCTATATGTACCACTAGCAGTCATGTTATCCAGTAGCAGAGTCTATATGTACCACTAACAGTCTTGTTATCCAGTAGCAGAGTCTATATGTACCACTAACAGTCTTGTTATCCAGTAGCAGTCTATATGTACCACTAACAGTCTTGTTATCCAGTAGCAGAGTCTATATGTACCACTAGCAGTCATGTTATCCAGTATCAGAGTCTATATGTACCACTAACGGTCTTGTTATCCAGTAGCAGAGTCTATATGTACCTCTAACAGTCTTGTTATCCAGTAGCAGAGTCTATATGTACCACTAACGATCTTGTTATCCAGTAGTAGAGTCTAGATGTACCACTAACGGTCTTGTTATCCAGTAGCAGTCTATATGTACCTCTGACAGTCTTGTTATCCAGTAGCAGAGTCTATATGTACCACTAACAATCTTGTTATCCAGTAGCAGAGTCTATATGTACCACTAACGATCTTGTTATCCAGTAGTAGAGTCTATGCGTAACACTAGAAGTCATGTTAACCAGCAGTAGCAATCTGTTTCAATGCAACACTAGAAGTTAAGGTATTTAGAAATATTTTTACTTTAAAAGATATGGACAGAATATTAGTAGTGTCATCATTATAAAACTGTTAAAGCAAACGTTTAGAATGCTTTGCATATACGTTAAACGAAAACCCAAAGCCCTAGATATACAAAATGTTTTTTGACCAATGTAAAAACTGCTTTACACATAAAGTGGTGTATATTGGAGATGATAGAATTTACATTTGCGTCGACAATTAATGGCACAAAAGTACATAAAAATAAAATTTTTTTAGTAGTCTACCAATGTTTATGGACCATACCACCATTTATAGGCCTGGTAATTGGGATGCTTGAGTCACAATCCGAGGGTCGGTGGTTTGAATTCTTATCACCAAACACGCTCCCCCTTTTATGTTTCTCACTGGGCCAACCACCTGGGTTTAAAAATTCTTAGCTTAAAACTTAAGCAGCCAACCCCTAATATAGCTGAGATTAGGGTTGATTAAATGGAAATAAAAAGTGGACATCCAAGTTCGAGTTGTAATTTTTTTGTGAATTGTCATAAAGTTTAATAGGATATATTTACACCATAATCTGGATTTACTGAATAATCATAAGATCTTGAAAACATAATGTTCAAACTAGTGAAGATAGTGAACTTTTAACAGAAGTAGTTCAGACCAAATAAGTTTACCAAAAATTAAAATTATCCAACTTACCAACTTCCAAACTGGCAGCTAGAGTGGACCAGCCCACACGACACAATCCTTCGTCTGTAACTTTAGCCTCATAATAATACTTTCCTGCAGGGTGTAAACATGACTTTTAGGTTACTTCGATTACTTAAAAAGTCATCTTAGAAAAAGAACTAAAAGCTGTGAAATTGAGCAAATAAGAACACAACTTTCCTTTCTAGCTGATTGAAAACCACATGTTAATGCCTATTTTGATTTATCGAGAAATTCATATCCTGGTACTTACTTGAACTGCAAATCATGAAATGTTTTTAAATACATAAATTTACCTCCCAATGGCACAGCTGTTAAGTGTGAAAGTTCATTTTGATACACGTGTTGGGCATAGCACAGAGAGCCAATTGTGCAGCTTTGTGGTTAACTCCAAACAAACAAAAATTACTACATGCACAGGTTATAAACCTGTCATCAATCAAAATTAAAGCTTTGACAGTTCCTACATACATGATGAATATTTCCATACTTCCCTTTAAACTTAATGCTATAGACATATTAAATATTTTTAGAATTTTCTTTTTTCAAATTTAATACTTTTTCCCACCAAACCAATTGGTGAATTTCAGGGTTGGGCATTTGACTTATCCAAAACAAACTGTTCAATTGATTGGTAAAATATTACCCTTATTATTTGTTGTTGTTTTTTTATTTTTTTATCTTAACTGTGTACATCGAATTTTACTTGACAATGTAAGATATATGAAAACAAAAATAATCAGTTTATGGTCCATCTCAAGCCTTCTAACAACAGCGAAGCCTGTGTTGCATACAGTGCCACAATTCTGACATTGTGTTTATTAATAAATAATTTCAGTCATTATACCAAATAACTATCCTTTTTTAATAACATGCCATTATTAAGAAGGTATACTGCAAGTTTAATAAAATCATAGCTGTTGGCTGAAAAACATCAATATTCCATCAGGTGAAGGGTCCATTAAACACATTGATTATATTGTATTAATATAAAAGTATTAACAAAATATGGAAAAAGATAAGTAATATTAGACTATGACATAAATACAGTTTTGCTGCTGTTTGTTTTGAGCACTCCGTCATTTTGAAGTCTGTTAGTAGAGGAATAAGTGTACGTGTGTATGTGGGGGGACTTTGAGGTCTAAACATTAATACGAAAACCTAGGATAATACATGTGTACTTACAGTATTTAATACCGGTTTTTAGATAATTAGACCAGTCAAAACATAAATGGTTAATTGACTGATTTTCCAGCCCTGGTAAATTTAAGTAAAAATCAGGAATCAGTATGTAATTTCCATTGGACCACACAAAGTAATGAGCTTATTGACAAATTTTTCACTTTTTTCTTGGCAGCTCATATCCTAAGTATCTTATTTCTTCTGTAATAAACATCACAACAACTATTAGAAGTAATTCAGGCAAAATATATAATTGGATTCATATAGAAAGTTGTGAAATAGATCAATTAGCAAATTTACTTATTTCCTTGTTACTTAAACTGTTTTCAGTAACCTTTTTAAATAAAGGAACAATTTTATAAATTAAAAGTCAGCATGATACAGCTAATGTTTTGGTATCACAAATCATTTTACAATTCTTCAGTTTCATGTTTACACATCTGTTGATAAGTCTTACCTTTTCCTTGTACACCTCTTGTGCTTCGACATCCATGCTAAGACTTTGGCTCTCGACTTTGACACATCAATCCATCTGGACTTACAGCTAGATAAGTCTTACCTTTTCCTTGTACACCTCTTGTGCTTCGACATCCATGCTAAGACTTTGGCTCTCGACTTTGACACATCAATCCATCTGGACTTACAGCTATACAAATAAAAGATGACCCTGTTACTTTCTTATACAGCCCATGAGAAGGGTTATCCTTAATCACTGCGATAAGTGTGAAAGATAACATAATTTATGCATCAGATGAACATATCGAAAGATGCTTTTGCATGATAGGTTGAGAAAATCAATTTTTTTTAAACTTTAAATAAGAACTTAAGTGTACATATTAAATAACTTATAGTTGCACAATGTAAAAAGTGAATTTGGATCAACACTCAGAAGTGTTCCTAAAGTGCATTAAAAACATTAAGTTTAATCACTATATGACTTAAACTTAAAGGATGTAGTAGTCACTTGGTTTTTTCTTCAAACTTATTTACATACTGTGCAGATTTTGATACTAGTAATAAAACAAAATGTTCTATTACACCCTTTAATACAAGCAAGCTATACTGGAAGATGCTGGGCAATGTAAAAATCTACTTCAGCATCAGCAACCCCCTAATAGCTTACAGAATATCGTATAAGAAGATAAAATTTGGAAACATACACACACACATATATGTAGACACACATGACTGTCTAGCTGCAATACTTAAGCAGAAAATTTTTTAATAGTTTAAAAAAAAAAAACGTCTCACCAAGAGCATCCCCTCTGTCGAAAAAACTCATGATCCATTTCTGTGCTAAAGAAAAGAACAACAAGAAACAATTATACAGTACACAAGTATTCATCAGATCACTAATTATAAACTCTGCTCTACTAGCCCATTTTTCAAAATGATGAAAGTAGTTAAAAGTGTACAAAGAGATTAACCTCATATTACCAACTGGTATTTTATAACATTCTAATTCACTGCCAATATGGGTCCACATAATAAATCATAGTGAGGGATCTTATGTTTTTGTTTCTCACGACACTCAAAACTATGTTTAAATTTATAAACATTTACTTAGTTTCTTATGACGCAAAATATCACATTTAATAAAGAATACCATATATTGGTAGGTGTCTTTTTTATATATTTCTGGAAAACTACGAAATCTCAACATGGATCCCACATGTTTTACAAAGTCCGTAAGCTCCATTTAGGTACGACTCCAACCTACTGTTTGTAATCTATGACAATTAATGGTAAACGAAAAGACTGATGTAAAAAAACCCATAAAATATGCCTATTTACATGCTAAATGTGCCAGAATTAATCAGTATGTGATATTTAGTGCAAATAATTACATTTTGGGCCATACGTTTCCTGGAATGATCAGTACATCACGTCAAATTCCCCGATTTCCCAGACCAGAAAAGCAAAACAGAAAATTCACTAACTTTTCCCAGTTTCTCAGATCCTTGAGAACCATGTCTCAATATTTAAAAACATTACTCAAATAATCCAAACATAAAATTACTGTGAACTTAATCTACAATATAAAGACGAAAAGCTACCCATCTCTCACACAGATATCTTGGACATTGAGGTACTGATTGACACCCAATTTGCAGAAAATGACAGCACCTTTTGCCACGAGAAGCAAGTATCATTTTAAAACTCTTCCAGCCACATATATATAAAACGGACAATGTACTACTTTGAGCATATAATTAGATTTGAGGGTAGATTGGTAGAGGTCGTGATGAGTAATAAAATCAAATCAGGTATATGAGCACCCCACACTCGGTACTGCTGGTGAACAAAAATGAATCATTGGCCGAAATTCTCAATTACATTTGCATGGTTGTAAAGGAGACACATTTAGGCAACATCACCAAATTTTGTCCAACTGGAACCCGTTGGGTACAACTCTTATTAACCCTCATGTTTTATCCACAGCACATTTCAAATTAAAGCAAGGTTCTTCAGCTCAGCAGGTTAACAAAACCAAAACCAGGAAGACAGCCCAAAGAGAAGACATATTAAAAGCTTATCAGATATTTTAAAGAGGTCTAACATTAAGTCATAGAATACCATTTTGAGATTATTTAGTGATAGTATTAAGTACAGTAAATTTCAGCCCAAACTAAACCAAGGAACAAAATGTACACAAGTTAGTGTTATTTTTTTCTCTCCAAATTATAGGCCATACTATATAAAGATACTAATTTAACCACAAATGTTTTGCAGGTCTCTGTTTGTGCTGAAATACGTGTATTCCAAATTTAAAACTCATCATTCTTATTTATTTCAACACCAATTTCATAATTATGAAACACTGATACTAACATACTACCCCTTTCCCCCCTTTTTCCCTTTCCCTGACTGCAAGTCTTTCAATGTTTCCCACACAGTCTGAAGGATAGGCAAACAAAAAGCACCAGTTTTTCCACTTCCTGTCTCAGCAGCCTGAAACATAAAAAAATACAAGTTTTTCACACCTCCTTACAACAAATCTGGTAACAAGTTTTTCACACCTCTTTACAACAAATTTGGTAAATACAAAACTTATTTCTTCAAATGTATAGTTTTAAAAGTGATACTTGATTCTGACCATTACATTAGTTGTAATGAAATATAACTACACATGATGTATCTGTTCAATTAGCAATGCTTATGTCCTTCAGTACTATTGGTAAAAGGCTTTTTTTTTTTTTAAGAGTTTCAAAATGTACGATACTGACTGGTACTTCTACTTTTTTTTTAACTATAAGGATCAAGCCAACCACAAGCTAAAGCTGTACAGCCTTACTACAATTGATTGGCTGAATCATTCCAATGCAATGCAACATGTAGAACATTTTTACACTGTATATTAGGTTGTCAAGAAATTAATGTCGCTTTTTTTTTATGAAAAAACCTGAGCAACTTATGTATATCAAAACAAAACATTTATTTAATGAAATAGTCTCCATTCTCATTGATGATACTTTTCCATCTTACAATCAGGTTGCTAATGCCCTGATTAAAGAAATCACTTGGCTTTGAAGCAAAAAAACATGTCAATGCCCTCTTTAACACCTACCACCTTTGCATACGTTTTCCCATTAAGATGGTGTTGCAG
>NW_013671172.1:41452-42876 GCF_000517525.1 Limulus polyphemus
TTTTTAAGAGTTTCAAAATGTACGATACTGACTGGTACTTCTACTACTTTTTTTAACTATAAGGATCAAGCCAACCACAAGCTAAAGCTGTACAGCCTTACTACAATTGATTGGCTGAATCATTCCAATGTAATGCAACATGTAGAACATTTTTACACTGTATATTAGGTTGTCAAGAAATTAATGTCACTTTTTTTTAGATGAAAAAACCTGACCAACTTATATATCAAAACAAAACATTTAATTAAATTAAATAGTCTCCATTCTTATTGATGATACTTTTCCATCTTACAATCAGGTTGCTAATGCCCTGATTAAAGAAATCATTTGGCTTTGAAGCAAAAAACATGTCGATGTCTTCTTTAACACCTTCCACATTTGCATACGTTTTCCCATTAAGATAGTGTTTCAGTGAATGAAAAAGATGGTAATCTGATGGTGCCATATCTGGAGAATATGGTGGGTGGGGGAGAAATTCCCAACCCAACTCCATAATCTTGTGTTGCATCAAACGTGCCACGAATGGACGTGCACTGTCATGGAAAAGAACGCCTTTTCAACAGACAAGTGTAGGGCATTTCTGATGAAGGGCTTGATCTAAACGTTCCAGTTGCTGACTATAGCTCTCTGCAATGACAGTTCGCTGTGATTGAGGAGCACGAAATGAATTACTCCTTTTGATGTCCCACCAAGTGCAAAGCATTACTTTCTTCAGATCGAGTCCAGGTTTTAGGGGTCAGAAGTGGCTTTTGTCTAGGACTGAGCCATTGTTTTTGGCATTTAATATTTGCATAGAGATTTTACACTCCTTGAAACCTTGAGTTTCAGAGACATAGTTGAAATATGATGCTCCAGACAATAGAACATTTGAGTCTAAAAAGTTAAACAACGAGTGAATCATTTCAGCATTAACTTGAAACTTCACCACTGGCAAAAATAACAATGTATGAACCATGTTTAACTATATTTTATGTAACTGCAAGGTATTAGCATATGATACTCTGTAGGTGTGACATTAGTACCTCATTACATTATTTTTCTTCTAAAATACATTATTATTCATATAAATGCCAGAAAACTTTAATATTTATTGATTTACAATAAGTTTACTAATTGTAAAACTTGAAAAACAATGTTCAGATAAAACTAAAGACAATAAGTAAATATTCTTGATGAAACTAGATGTTTTTTTTTATGTTCTTTTAAACAAATGTTGAATGAACCGTTTCACCACAAAGTAACTTTTTATACGCACCTGTCCTTTTGGGGGTTGGGGTGGGAATCTTCACAATATATAAGAATGTTTTGTAAAGTTTCCAATTAGTAAAAACTTTAATATTAATATTATTGTGATTTTATGTTTTGTTTGTTTGTTTTTTTAACTTTGCGCAAAGCTACACTAGGGCTATCTGCGCTAGCCGTCC
>NW_013671172.1:43833-54613 GCF_000517525.1 Limulus polyphemus
AACCACCTGGCCATGCCGGGCCGTTTTTTTATGTTTTAATAAATGTTTAAAATAAGGAATAGTAGTTACAGGTTGTGGTTACTCAGATTTTTTTTTATAACATTCCATAAAACTGAGAGAAAATCTTAACTGCAGGTGGTTTTGTTACGTGCTCATTTTCCCTACTTTCCCTTTCTATTAAAGAAATAAAATCTGTATGATGCATAAAAGGATAAAAGGTATAAAGTCAAACTATGTTTCCATTATATAAATTACTAGTTTGTTTTAAGCATACTTGTTAACTTCACCTAGCTTGACAACCTCACAAAACAAGTCACTAAAAGAAAAAAAAATTGGAATTTACCAAATTTTACAAATAAATATCAACCTCATCCTGGTAGGAACCTGCTATTGAATCTTGGATTTTATTGTATAAAAAAACCCATCAAAACTAGGGAAAATTATAAGTTAGTCAATCACGGTGATTCTCACTTATGGCTTTTCAGGCATCATTTCTGGTCGTAATGTTCAAATACATTTTTGGCCAGAGTTAAGGATTAAATGGTAAGTAGTTTTGTTAATACTAACATTGGAGTAGGCTTGAGAATTAACCATAATGTAAAACTTTTCATTAACCAAATATATACTGTAATAACATTATCTGTCTTGTAAGATACTGTAATAATATTATCTCTCTCTTGTTCTCTGAAGGAATTTTTCAAACATTGACAGGTATGAATCAAAACATTATTGCTGATGTACAATATGTTTATTTCATACCATGATTTTATAGTCTAACGAACAGTTAGTTACAATGTGATACATACATGATCGTTACATCAGTCTTGGCAGTTTCCACAAGATAAATATTATACTTTCCACAACTTCCTGTTATTTTCAGAGATTTTTTATTTATGATGGTGATCATCTTTAAGTTACAAATGGCATCTCTATCTAGTGTCCATGATGTTATCAGCACATTAAAGAATTTTTAATGGACTGTCTACCTATTATGCAAAGTTTAATAACAGTATTTTAATTATCATTTCCAGACAGGCTATCATATGTTTTATATTTCTAAACAATAAATTTTCTTCTTTTGAAAATATAAAGTGTTTATTTATTACACTCATCCAGTTTTTCTTTCAGTAAATACATAACATTATTAATTTGAGTGGAGACTGTAATACGTCCACGAGAACCTCACATTTCAACTAGCAGTTTTTAGAAATCGTAACTCAGAAAACGAACTACTTGTGCATAAAGTAGAACTGTGGACATTTTGTCAGATCTTCATTATCAGTCTTACCATTAGCACATCTCCTCCACCAAGAATCAGTGGCACAGCTTCAGCCTGCACATCTGTAGGTAACCTGTAATTTTTTGTTGCCTAAATCAGTTACCAAATTCATTAACAAGGTTTTAATAAGAAAAAACAGATACAGTATTGTATGCTTCATGAAATGCCATACACATAACAAAGAATGAAATGAGTATGTAACGTTAACAAAAGTATGAGCAGAAAATTTATCTGCAATAATATTCATAATAGTAACAATATGATTAAATTCAAACATACATATTTATGTTAAGTAGTCAATCTATAGAAAGACCACACATTTAAAACAAATAATTACAATAAGACTGCAGATGGAATTAATATAAAGATCTAAGTAATCTTGTCTTTAAAATATAAAAAAGTTAAATCTAGATCCAAACAGCTGAAATACTGACAAAAAAGTTATTCTACTGATGTACTATACCAGATATCAATAGTTGTTAACACAGAAATGTTCACCTGCCTATGCAATAAATCAGGTAATGATTTGTATCATGATGCTTTTATATTATTGTGTACTGTTTAGAAACATGTACAGCGGGAAGAGACTCCAGTGTACTGTTTAGAAACATGTACAGCGGGAAGAGACTCCAGTGTACTGTTTAGAAACATGTACAGCGGGAAGAGACTCCAGTGTACTGTTTAGAAACATGTACAGCGGGAAGAGATTCCAGTGTACTGTTTAGAAATATGTACAACAGGACTTTATGAAGTATGTAGGCATATATTCTAAACTGTTACTAATGTACCTTAAACTATTTAAAATGATACAAATCTTAGAAGCAACTGCATTACTTACGTCCATTCCATCTCTTCCACAGCTTTGCCAATTTCTGGCAAAACACCCATTTCTAAAAAAAAACAAAACAGGGAAAATGTAATAAATAACCGATCATAACCAAAGCCAGGCAAGATTCAACTATAGATTCTCTCAATAAAACTGAAATCTCTTACTTTATCATTTGCACCCTTTTCTCAGTTTAACAAATCCTACAAGTCTGTTTTCATGTCATCTCATGATTATTATGCCAAGCTATATGTAATTAGTATATAATGTAACTTAATTGACAGAAAATTGCCAAAAACTAGAGTATTACAAAAATTATTAATAAGTGAACAGAATACTAAGAAATAATAAGATAACTAACTTGTAAAATAATGTGATAGTATAGATAGTAGTAATATTTTAATATTTGTTTTTAACTTTTAAAACATTTTAGTTGAAGCCAAATTTTTTTTGTTTTGTTTTGCTTCATTGGACATTTTTTTTTTAGTTTTCTTATACATGTACTATCTACATTTACTGGTGATTTTTGTCTTCTGAACACAGTGCTATCATCCAAACTCGATAAAACGTGGTATAATCCAGTGCCTAAACAAGAGAGCAGAAAACATTTGCGATAACACATCCATTGAAACAGAATGCCAAAACATCATACAGTGTTTTAAACAGAATGGTTACACCTCTTCCTTCATCAAGAACTCCCTGAAAAAGACCACAACAGTACCACTACCACTACAACTAAAAATGTCAGTGAACAACTCAAACGAAAAGCTAAGAAATTCAACATAGACGTCCGATGGAAATCTTACAAAACACTAAGATACATTCTGGTGAAGAACAAACAAAAAAAACATCATTTGTGAAATGCCGTGTTCCTGCAACAAAACATACATTGGAGAAATGGGAAGAAGACTCGTGACAAGAATAAAGGAACATAAAGACAGCACAAGACTCATGTAAACACAAAATTCAGCCATTGCTGAACATACCATGTCAACTGGACACAACATAAACTGGGAAAAAGCTAGAATCATTGACACAGACAAATTTTGGAAGACAAGAACAATTAAAGAATCGTTTTACATTAACACAATAAAACCTATACTAAACAAAATATAGGCAAAACTAAGTCAATAAGAGGCCAAAATCATTGCAAAATGTAAAACAAATTACTTAGATCACAATATCCAAGATATAAAGAAGCTAAATCTAAGTTTCAATTGGACAGCAACTGCCTGTTGTAGAAACCTACAAATGTAGACGACGACATTTCGAAAGTCTTCCGCTCTTCGTCTTCGGGTCAGTGTGTGTAGTGTAGTTTGGTGTTTATAGTGCTTTAGTGGATTATGGAGAGCATGTTACGATTGGTTGGTTAAAACACTTTTCTGATTGGAGGAGAGACTTCCTGTAGCCTCAACCAGTGGTAGCCACAGTTGACTCACCTCTAATCCTGAATCTCTATTCAGTATTTCTTTAATTAGTGTATAAATATTATTCCAACTAAAAAATTTCAAATACTAGTTATGTGACCATTATTCTTTAAGATGTCCTGTTTGTTATACTTTGTAATGTCAATTTATATTCAAAATTTAAAAGGAAGGCGAGAAACCATATTCATTAACCCTTTCACTGAGCAATTAATTTTTAGGACAATTTCCCAAATGTGTCAGTTATCCAACAAAAGACAATTATGAATTTGACCTTTTGTATTACACATTCAATATTGAAAGAAACTGTATTTTCTATATCTGACAGTAATATTCCTTGATATACACTTCAATAAAATCAAATTTCTGACATACAGACACCTATAATCTTCTACTAAAACTTGTAGTTGAACAGAGATAAAAAACGGTTTTGTTTAAATTCACTTAAAGCAACTCAAGGGTCATCTGTCCATAATTTTGAAGTGATAGAATAGGGGGAAGGCACCTATCCAATATTACCAACTGCCAACTCTTGAACTGCTCTGTAACAAAAAATAGTGGGATTAACTTCCACGCTATAATACTTTCATGGTAGAAAGGTCATGCACATTTAGTGATAGGTTTCAATCCTGTGACCTGCACATTGCAATTTGAGTGCCCTAACACAAATGCAACAGTCAAACTTACTTAATTATTGTTTTAAAAAAATTGTAAACAAGTTTCACCTTAATTTGGCATAAGCCTACTGTCTACAGCACAGTCACACGCCACATAACCTAACACTATAATCAGTCTTTACCTAATTAAAATACCATATATTATAATATAGTAGTACTTCTGAGAAAATTCACATCATATAAAACACATTCTTAGTCTTGTTACTGCTGTATAAGATAGTTGTACTGTAGCCCCTCACTGAAAGATATTTTAATATTATATCGTTTTGTTTTAAACCACGGGTATTCACGTTATCCTATTAGTATTACATTTCAAAAAGTGGAACATGTTATCATCTAATCATCTGCACTACAGTTTGTACGGTCTAATAACCGTCTAATGGTCTATGACTTATTAATTTACTTTCTAATTCTATGCAATTAAGTTAAATCTTAACTGACGAAAAATATTTATATCAAAATTGAATCCACATATTTGTGTCTTTAACATTTCTAAACAATAATAATTAGTTTTTTCAATTAGCATTTTCCCTCAAATTTGCAACTTAAACTCGTCTAGGCCTATCGGCGTCGCATAGTATTACTATAGCTAGTAGATTTGCACTACTGCAAAGTGCAATCAGAGTTAAAATTAAATGCTGTTCTGCAGTAGCACTAATGAAAAAAAATCTAAATAAACTGCAAAACATAAAGCACATTCTCTGGATTTGTTAATTTTAAATACATATTTAAAATTCCTCATCATAATTTACCTTCAAAAGCTGTCATTTTTGGGCGATAACCTTAATACTCACGCACTCCTATTAAACCTCGTCCTAGACTTATAAATGATCCAATACACTAACTAGAACTTCAACGCTGCAACATCTTTTAGTGTTACTGATTCAACTTATGCGCAAATATTTCGAACATCTACTGTAAAAATAAGATAACTCTTTTTATGCTATTAGAGGTGCCTTTTTCACAAGAGTTTATTTTTCTAGAAATATTATTTCTGAATTTTCAAACGATAAAAAACGTTAGTCACCGTATTGATTTATTTTACTCAGCCCATTCTAGTAGTTTCTAAACTTTCTAAAATAAAAAAATGTATATTATTAAAATATGCAAAAGTTCAAGGTGATACACAAGTCTTAAATAATGAAGTGATTGTTATTACTCCGTTGTAATGTATTATATCGTTGGGTATTTATTATAATTCAGTAAAAGCAGTGTTTTATGTGGGGCGGGATCCAATCCCACTCCTTTTCAGAAAGGTCTGAAATCATTTCGCTACTTTTTAGTAGACTGTAAGCTCCTCAGAAAAGTTCAATAGATAATGCTATAGATATTTACCGCAATAAAGGACTGGTGAGAGAAACTATATATCTTCCTTTCCTAAAGTGTTGTGTAAAAGCGAGGCAGGAATGAAACAAAGTTATACGTAGATGGAGAGAACGAACTCTCACGGGCTCTGTCAGCATTGCCGAGTTCGTAGCCACAAAGTAACCAATAGAGTTCACATACTACAACTCGTAACAGTATACATCTATCTATACTAAATTTTATTGTTTTAGTGCCCTTTGAACTTTGTATAACTAATAATCTGTCGGTGAACTTGCAACTTATCTTACCATATCGAATTACATAAAACTGAAGGTGCCTGCGACTATACCTAGTGACGAATTTTTATTATTATCATTTTTCATTATCTTACCTAATTTAACTTTCCGATTTTTACATTTTAGTTATTTTTATAATTATATATAAAGAATACCAATGAAAAACCAGAAATATAGTACTCAGTTTAAGAAATATCCCAAACTATCTATTCCTCTTCTTCCCCCGTCACACCGAACATGCTCGCATATTCAGCCATAAGGGAGTTATAACGTGACGGTCAGTCCCACTATTCATTGATAAAAAAAGTAGCCCAAGAGTTGGCGGTGGGTGGTGTTGACTAGCTGCCTTCTCTCTAGTCTATTACTGCTAAAATAGGGACGGATAGCTCAAATAGCCCTTTTGTAGCTTTGCACGAAATTCAAACCTAACTAAACTTTTCCTCCACTTCAAGCACTGAGTAAAAGTAGTAGAAAAGACAGTAGGTTGGATGGCTGTTTCAGAAGAAACTACATTAGGCTATCTGTTGTGTCTACAGCGGGGAATCGAATCATGTAAATTTGTAAACTTACTTCTGCCACACTGGAGGACACTAAGGATAGTCCATGTAACAATAAAGAATTAATTTATTTCTTTTATACATTTTTCTACAGTTTTGTTCAATTTGACGCAAATTGTAGGCATAAGTTCACAAGCAAAATTTCAAACATCAGCTTTGAAACTACTGCAGGCCGAATATACGAAAAAGTATTTTTATTGGTTTACTCTTCCAACATCCCTGATATGCAAATGGAATGACTATTTATCAAGCACAAAGCTACACAATGTGCTATCTGTGCTCTGCCCACCACGGGTATCGAAACCCGGATTCTAGCGTTGTAAGTCCGCAGATATACCGCTGTGCCACTGGGGGGCTTATTATGAAATATCGGAGAAAGACGTTTTTTCTTGGGGGGGAGGGGGTCTTTCGTGAAGCTCTTTCATGGTGGAATTTGATTCCTATACCTTGCGGGCATGATGGAATACAAGTAGGTTAAATTTTCCAAACAAATGTACATTGTCTAAAATGCTTCGTAAGCCAGTTATTTCAGTTAATCGGTTTCGAAAAAATTTCTGTGTTTTATTTCATAGAGAAACAATATCACATGTTTCATAATAAAAATTCGTGTTATTTAGAGTATATTGTTTAGTAAACAACTATTCCGACGACATTTACAGTTGGAATGAAGTTTTTAGATCATTCCGGTCGCTGTTTGATACCGAATAATATTAATTATTACAGTAGATAAAATTTTAGGTAACAAAGTTTTAGTTCTGAAGTAGGGACCACCTGAAGTTCACGTGGAGTCACATGTGTGATAAAACTGAACGATTATCTGACTCCAAACATGTGGTTGTTGTTATGGCTACGTGACATTTTCCCCTCATATTTAATTACAACAGTATCCAGTTTCGCCAGATGTATGATATTTTACTCTGTAAAGCAACCGTATAATTATACTATTCAAATAGTAAAAGCATCCACTAGGTAGGTCTCATTGCTGTAGAGATCAGGAGATTATCAACATATGTGTTTTTAGATGAAATACGTTTATCATCAAAAGAGCGGCAGCATACGTGAACAACATTATACAGATGAAAGTAAACATTGATAGGAATATTTTATCATAAAACACTTAATACCTTAAGGTATTTTTATAAACAAAAATGATGTTTTCTCTCATTTTAATAAATTCAGGAATTCCGCAGGTTTTGTAAAAAAAATATTTCAGAATTCGTTTTATTTATTATTTGTTCTTCAATAAAAATTATTTTAGTGTCAGTTTCCTTATTAATCCGGTAGCTTGTACTATTATACATATAGAGGGCGCTCAGTAGAGGGCATACCTCGGCCTTGCAGCGTTATCATATTCGGCTCTCAAAAAATACGAAAATATGTCCGTCGTTATCAACATACACTGAGGTATAGATATAAAATAGTGTGAACATTTTGTTAACATGTTAACAAATAGGGATTTTTTTTTGGATTTTTATGATCTAGCTTTGACCTTAACTTGGATCTGGACTCTCCAAAAACTAAGCACTTCTAAGTTCGGTCATGGTCCAAATGTATATCAACTTTTGTCCAAATCTATTCAACCGAGAAATCTTGCTGACAAACACACACACAGGGGTGAAAACATAACCTCAGAACACAGAAAGCCCATTGTGCAGTTTTCTGCTTAACTACAAAGAAACGAACTGTCCACCTCTGGTGGCGGAAATAATTATATCAAAGTAAAAGTAATCAACTTAATAAATATGATTTTCGGATGCCATCCTATCGTGTATAAATAAAATAGTTTAAAACTAGATCACAATGTATTAAGAATACTATATACAAAATAGACAATAGTTATTTTTGAGTTCAAGTTAAGATTAGTTGAACAATGTGAACAATTTTAAAAATCTTAAAGCAAGCTCTTATCATTCATATACCTTTCAAGGGTCAGATATAATAGACTGTTTAGTATAGGTAGTATCAATTAATTTATTTTGGGAGTTAATATTTCATGTTTGTTTAGTTTATATATATATGATAAGAGAGTTTAAAGCAGACGATTATTGGAAGTTGTGTTTGTAAGTTATTTATGTCGAGGCTACGGAAATTTCTAGAATGCCTCAGCGACGGCCAGACGAGAGACTAGAGAGCGGAAGAGAGCCAAAAATAAAGCAGAGTGAAAGAGAGTTTCGGTCAGAGAAAGGTTAGAAAATGTCAAGTTAACCATTGTAGGAGTGTTTAGCTTAATGGTTGATATGTTAAAGTGAGAATAACAGTTTTCTGATATTTTAAGATAATAGTTTGTCTCGACAAATGGTGTTCTAAAGCAACTGAATCTGCCTGTGTAGATTTGACAAAAAGCAGACGATAATTTGGAAGTAGACGTTTATTGGAAGTAAACCTAAATACAAAAAAAGTATGGGGAGTAAGTCTTCTTAGGATAAAAATCCTGCTATATTATATTATATAACACAGGTGAAGTATAGTAAGTATGAGGAGTAAGTCTTCTAAGGATAAAAATCCTGCTATATTATATTATATAACACAGGTGAAGTATAGTAAGTATGAGGAGTAAGTCTTCTTAGGATATAAACAATACTATATTAAGTTATGTAACACAGCAACTACAATCAAAATGCTTCAATCACAGAATAATCAAATATATTGGCCATACTGAACGATTAAATAGAAAAATAAATCGAAACTTGAATAAAATACAAGAAAATGAATATGCTGTATTTAAAGTTCTCGATAAAAAAATCAATGGTTTAGTTGTTTGCCTTTTTTAAGAAACATTATTTAAAATAGATGAAATGTTAGTGTTCATGAAATACGATACACCATCCAATCACAAAGCTACGATCCTCTACGATATCCAATTACAAAGCTACGATCCTCTACGATACCAAGTCACATAGCTACGACCTTCTACGATACCCAATCACAAAGCTATGATCCTCTGTAGGATCAGCCATAAGTTTACGGTCTTACAAAACTGAAGTCCAAGGTTTGATTCCACATCATGGACAGAGTTCACATAAAACATTGTGTAGCTCTGCACTTCGACACCAACTACAACACAAAAGAATATTCTATGATCAATAGTTGTCCATAGAACTAATATTAATTATATAACAGGTTATCCTTTGTATTACTCTCTTGCATAAGCACCATCTGGTGCTAATTTTGAGAAACTTCTCAAGCAAAAATGATAAATATATCAAACCTTTTAAAGTGCTGCATTTGATAAGGAAAAGGATGAGTTATTCCTGTTAGTCAGTAAAGAAACGGTAATTTGTATTTAAAGGTAACTTTACAACTTTAGTTAGTCATGATATCCAATAAAATATCAGTAATTCATAGTAAAAGTTAATATTATCCTAACAACGTCAGTTATTCTTCTTATTTAATAAAAGAGCGGTATTTTCTGTTTAAAGTTAGTATTATCCTAACAACGTCAGTTATTTAATAAACGAGCGGTAGTTTCTGTTTAAAGTTAGTATTATCCTAACAACGTCAGTTATTTAATAAACGAACGGTAGTTTCTGTTTAAAGTTATTATCGAACAGGATAATAATCAAAATATCATTGATATTCATAAGCGACGTTCTGGAACGCCAGATAAATACTGTTTTACCTTTCTCCGAGTTAAAAACTCATGTTTGATTTGTTCAAATTACTTCTAAATGTGATATCACCTCATGGTTGTCTAGGAGTGAGATTATTTTCTGTGTTACCAACTTCCACACGTTTGGGTTCATCCCACTATAATTTGTCAACAAATAAGAAGACGTTACAAAAATCTGATATATGAAGGATTTTGATTTTACAGAAGTAGACCACGCCCTCAAACAGACGTTCTCAACAACTGTGGCTCCGCCTACAGAAAGGTATAGGTTTATCATTTCAACAACTATATAAAGAGACCTGAGTTCAGAAGGTTACCAAGGTATAAGGAGCTGACGGAAACTCCTACAGGAAGAATAATGATCTTAGTGAAGATGGGGAAGATGATGCGTAAAGTCGTAACTTTATGTGTAGGTATACTCCTGAAAGTTTGTACATTTATGAAATATTGTACCACAGGTTGAGAACTACCGGAGAAAAACATTGTAGTGGCATATTGATATAATATTTTTATTTTATTTTAGTAAATAGAATAAGAAACATTTATTTAGTTCTATCTTTAACAAATTGTAATATAATTTAAAAAAAATTCTCCGGTTTGAGATCAGTCACTAGACAATAATTTATATTGTTAGTTAATTTTTTCTTTAAAACAATGACAAATTGAAATATAATTCACTAACGTTGTTAGTGGTACTTGTTACGTATTAGAATTTCAAATGGTCTGAAATTAAGTTAAATGATACTTTAAATTCTACTTTGGATTTAGCAGTTAAGTAAAAGCCGATATAGAGTCAGTTTAATGAT
>NW_013671172.1:55314-56723 GCF_000517525.1 Limulus polyphemus
GTCTGGAACTTCCTTAATATCTTATCGACGGTTCACGATGAGCGAGTTAATTACGAGTTGATGTAGGTACGATTCGCTTAACGGGAAGCTAGCTAGTTTTGTACTTCGTTATTTGCCGGCCACACACGCTGAGTTTTCCACGATGAATTTATGTAATGTTTTCGTAAAAATACTAATGTCCGATGAGAATCCACTGAAGTTAAATGATTTGTAATGTTAGAACTTTGAAAGTTTCCTGGTCAAATATCTGAAGTTTTCCGACTGATAAGCGTTATAAAAATCACAGTTATAGCTTCCAAAGTTTATAGCACACTAATAATAGATACTCTCTTTTGGTGCGGCGCATTGGTTATGTTTATAGGCTGCAGAGGCTTTCTAGAAAATTCAGATTATGTAACAATACAAAGTTAAATATTGTTGATTCTTACTCTCGAGAATCTTCTACAACTTTGAAGAATAGACGTGAGTTTTGCAATACATATTTAACATTATAAGCTATGCATGTTTCTAAATAAAAATTTAATCTAAAGAAACAAATTTAATCTTAAAAAATAATAATAGCGTTTGGGTATTTTTGTGTGTCATCATTTGTACTTGTGTCGTTTTAGTTTTTCCTAATACGTGCACATATAATAATTCCAACTGTATCTGGTTCTTACATTTATATAGCTACTGCTATGCCTGATTCCACTCTTAGCTGTGACACAGGCACAAAGTATTGATGAAGAAGTCAAAGAACGTTTGGAAGGTAAATGTAACTGTTTTTATTGAGAAATTTAAATATATACAGTAAAGCAATTGATTGGAGATATTCTTATTTTATTATTTACACAGTAATTATTCATTTTGTATAAAATGAACCAGTCTCCTCTCTAGAATAGTTGATAAAGTTGTTTTTAGTAAAATAATACTAACATTACTATAAACTTATATGTTTTCCTGATTCTTTCTACACTGTATAGTTCTGGACTGTACCAACACAACATGTTACACGATAAAAGCGAATGGATTTATAAAAACATCCTGGAACCCATATAGTAGTTCATCGTGTCAATTATATGGACTGACACCAGCTAAGCCTACTGACGAAGATACAGCGAAATTCCTCATGAATTTAGCAAAGAGGACAATAACTGATGATTATCCCGTGTGGCTTAGTCTGTCTCAAGAAGAGACAGTAAACAATTCAGCTTTCATTAATCTCTGGGGAACTTATCAACCACAAACAGTAGTAGATGGGAAAGTGGCAATGAAGAGAAAATCTGGTTTTAAGTGGGAGATAACTAATCCCTCTACTGAAGGTTGGTCACTCTGTGAAATTCCTAAAGGTATGTCAAAACACCTCTGGTATATTTCAGGTATCTTTGTGTAATTTAACAAGAAAACATTACTGGCAGAATATTCTAGTT
>NW_013671172.1:57654-67462 GCF_000517525.1 Limulus polyphemus
GAACAATGGAAGGTAAATCACAGTTGAAGCATCAAAATTTTATTAATCTTCACATTTGGGGCTCCCCAGTGGCACAGCGGTATGTTTGCGGACTTACAACGCTAGAATCCGGGTTTCGATACACGTGACGTACACAGCGCCCTTAGTTCCTCTGCTCTACACCTTTGCGAAAAAGTGAACAAAGACCGTTCAGGTTTTAAGTTACAGTTACTTTCAACTAAGCTTGATGTATTTTTGTAAAGCTTTTAATAAAGAGGTTTATCCTTCAAACCAATGATTGATAAACTGTTTCATGAATTACGTTACAGATGATGAAGGTCATGAGGAGGATTCAAATGAGGATGATGATGACAAAAAGTCCAAGGGTTGTAATAGAAAACGTAAAGACAAGAAGAGACGGAGATGCCGATGTCGAAAAGGCAGGCGGTTAGGTAGGTTGTGGCTGGCGTCGAAAAATTACAGAAAAAAAGGCATGTATTGAGACAATTACTCGTTCGGTAAGGATTTTTATTTTATCAGAAATAAACATTTAAAACTAAAGTTCGCTTCTTTGAATTAAAACAACAACAACTTTAGTAGTGAAACGTTGGAGTACATTATTTGGAAACATTTTAACAAGTTTGATATCTGCTGTGACATAGCACAGACTGTTCATTGTTTGGCTGTTTATTTAACAAACAGATTGTTCAGATTTATTTTGCTGTTATTCATTAGATTGTAAAAGAACGATAACCATTTTCTGTTTTATTGAAGACCCGCTTGAGGAGTAGATGTGCATGTTTCTAACATCAAATTCAAAAGTAAAGTACCTTAAAAAACGTGTTCTGAAGTTATTAGAACAATGATGATAATTTCCTGTATTTCAGGATGATCGTAACTATAGAATAAATATTTAACAATGCTATAAAAATAAAACAAAATTTTGGTTCACGAAATTTGAAGCATTTATTTTACACCCAAATTTTGTTTTATTTCTTAAAAGTGACAGAAACAATATGTCGTTAATTGTTAGTATATTTTCATCGAGTATTGAAGAGTGTTTTATTTTCTACCATCTTATTTCCTGTATAGTGAAAACATGTCTAGTTTTTCAACCTTCTTATTTTTTTTTACAGCGCATGCAGTTAATGGAACTCATTAAACCAGAACCTTTCGTCTTGAGATAATAAACTGTCAACTGAACTAAGTAAATATAGATGTCGCTCAAATCTATTCTTCTTCTTTGGAGGCGGGAAATTGTTTGTCAACTTATAATGTTAAATAAAAGCATTTCAAAAATTATCATGTTGTATGGTCATGAACATCTATATTTATTTATTAAGAATGTCTACTTACGATTTTTTTTTTCGTATTTACATCTTAAATATATTCGAACACTATTGTTTGGGAAGAGAATTACCAAGTCCTGAACAAATCCTTTTGATGTAAGATACAAGTTCACCTGAAGTGTGAATTCTATATCTCTACTTAAAATTGAAAATATTAATTTGTTATATAAATGCCATCAATATGACTTTATTTCCAGTTTTCCAAAACATATTATTTCAATATCAGATAGAGTAAGAAAAACAATTTGGTGGCGTTTAATCAGTTTGTAGACTATTTTTATAATAATAAACAAAGATGTAGATACATAAATAAAACTCTTTAAATCGTTGTTTGCCTACCTATTATTATACTTAGCATAATGTGCTTCCTTACTGAAGAGAGGCCCGGCATGGCCACGTGGTTAGGGAGCTCGACTCCCAATCTGCGGGTCGCGGGTTCGAATCCCCGTCACACCAAACATACTCGCCCTTTCAGCCGTGGGGCGTTATAATATTACGATCAATTCCACTATTCGTTGGTAAAAAAGTAGCCCAAGAGTTGGCGGTGATGACTAGCTGCCTTCCCTCTAGTATTCCATCGCTAAATTAGGGACGGCTAGCGCAGATAGCCCTCGTGTAGCTTAGCGCGAAATCCGTAACAAACAATACTGAAGGTACTGTTTACGTTACAAAAGGGGTTTTCTTTTAAATTAATTTCCTTATTAATTATATAGCTTCAAACTTACGATTCGAGACTGAATAAACTAGTATTTACAAATATTAGGGATACAACCACTCAGACATTATATCTTAGAAAAGAAAAAATACATAGATATTGATTTTTGTTGAATTTCTAGCAAGGCTTCACAAGGGTTATCTGCACTAGACGTCCCTAATTTAGCAGTGTAAGACTAGAGGGAAGACAGCTAGTCATCACCACCCACCGCCAACTCTTGGGCTACTCTTTTACCAACGATTGACCGTCACATTATAACGCCCCCACGGCTGAAAGGGCGAGCATGTTTGGTGGGATGCGGATTCGAACCCTCGACCCTCAGATTGTGAGTCGAGCGCCTTATCCACCTGGCCATGCCTGGGCCCATATACATATTTGTGCATCTTTATACACAATGATGCATATATTGAATCTTCTACAGTACACGTGAGGCTGCATACCCATGTATTGAGATATATTGATCTGAAGAGTTAAAACAGCTGAAGTCAGTAGATGTAAGGACTACAAAATAAATGACATTTTTTGACTGCTAGGAAAAAGATTTAAGAATTTAAAGGGATTTGCAACTCTTACTTTCCTTTGTTCTAGGGATTAGCAAATTTCTTTCAAACGTTTCGCTTAATCCACTATATTTGAATTTATAGAACTAGCGCATAATTGTGATTAGTAAGTCTACGACGTCAACGACTGGTGAGATGTTGACGACAGCTGGAATAACTAGAACAATACTGACATTACAAATATATAAATGTACATTATGTAAATTAATGCTTAGATCATACCTCCAACACATATACGTAAATTGCAATGATAAACGTTTGTTCGGATTTTACGTGTAAAACACTTAAGATCGACTCTAAAAAAATGAATGATGCTACACATGGTAAAAATCGTCATGGGTGCGCAGTTAAGACTAAGAGTGTGGTCATGGAAAAGTATGTTTCCCGTGGAATAGAACGACATTGGAATATCAAATCATGGGCTAACTGTGATAATTCATTAGATAGAAGTAGAGAATTTACTGCATTTATTTACTGTTTTTACTCTCGAAAAACTTTCAATGCACATTGTTCTATTGCAGGACTAATTGTTGTATAACAGTAAAATTGCACATTGTTCTATTGCAGGACTAATTGTTGTATAACAGTAAAATTGCACATTGTTCTATTGCAGGACTAATTGTTGTATAACAGTAAAATTGCGCATTGTTCTATTGCAGGACTAATTGTTGTATAACAGTAAAATTGCACATTGTTCTATTGTAGGACTAATTGTGCATTACAAATACCAATAATACCATTGTTTTTCCAAAGGTTTAAGGTCATATAATAAACATTTTACTCACGCACAAAACGCTTCTGTGAACGAATTTATAACTAATGAGTTAAGGATGTAACAAACACTAAAACTTTAAGCCCACCTGATGAACATTTACTGAATCACAGTATGATGCTTGTTTTATTTCTGGTATTTAAGCGCAAAGCTACACAATGGGCTATCTGTGCTCTGTCCACCATGGGTATTGAAACCCGGTTTCTAGCATTGTAAGTCTGCAGATATACCGCTGTGCCACTGAGGGCTACTGTATGGGCTTGGAATGTTGAAATAAGAAGAAAAGAAAAATAAAACAACGAAAGGAAGAATCACCACTTGCCCTCGTTAAAGATTCACGAATAAAGCCTTTAAGGTTGTGATGGATTTCCTGTAAGCCAAAATGATTTGTGGTGGACTTGCATGGGCTAGAGCTTTCTGAGTTTGAGCTCCAGCAATCCAGCGATGTTCCCGTTCTGTGCTGGATGTACGCTTCTCCCTAAAGTATTGCTTATATCCCCCCCCCCACTGGTACAAGGCATTTGAGAATGGTCATATGCTGGATAGTGAACCTGGATGGGGTTTGTTTTGGAGTGGTGTTCAGGAGCTTCATGGTGGTGAGGAGCTATGGCTACAATTAAGGTCATTTGGTTGAAAGTGGAGTGACAATTGGCATAGAAGCTCCAACACTAATGTCAGCTGAGGTTGAAAGGTTCGATGCTAGATACTCTGCTGGAGGTTTTATGGATAACAGCATTGGCAGAGTAGACCTTCCTGGTGTTTGGAGAACTCCTGGCCAGATTGTAGCTATAAGTTTTCAACAAATAAGAAGATGCCATAAAATCTGAAGGAAGGAAGATGATTTTATAGAAGTAGATCACGCCCTCAAACAGATGTTCTCATCACGTGTGGCTCCACCTACAGAAAGGTACTGGTATACTATTTCAACAATAATTTAGATAGACCTGAGTTCAAAAGGTTACCAAGCTATAAGGAGTTGATTGAAACCCCTACAGGAAGAATACTGATCTTAGTGAAGATGGAGTAAATGATGTAACATGGGTCGAAAACAACATAAAAAACACATTATACAGGTATATTGGTATAAAAATTGTTATTCTAATAAGGTGAATGTTAGTAGGTAGAATAAGATGTTTGTTTGTTATGGATTTCGCGCAAAGCTACACGAGGGCTATAGGCGCTAGCCGTCCCTAATTTAGCAGTGTAAGACTAGAGGGAAGGCAGCTAGTCATCACCACCCACCGCCAACTCTTGGGCTACTCTTTTACCAAAGAATAAGAAACACGTAGTTAGTTCTATCTTTAAAACAGGTGCTGATAGGGGACACAATACAAACAGGTGTATAACAGATTCAACAGACATACGATAAATGGGACAGGCTTCAGAGGTACACATCTGTCGGAGGAACTGGAGTTCACGAACTGGCAAGACATTGTGGACAGTTTGCCAGCTTAGGTTGTGAAAAGAACGGTCGAGATGTAAGGAAGTAATTCGTCACCACATCCTGGACCAGGCAATATGGAGAGCACACCCACTGGACCAGGCAAGGAGCATTCTGGACTACCCGCAGAGGAGGGAGAGGGAAAGAACATGGAAGAGTGATGACACTGATGCTGTCGGGATGGTGAGGTCTGGAATGGACTGTGCAAGAATACAAAGGGCCTGGGTGACGTCAACATACCAGGGTGGGGGTTCAAAACAAGCAGGTGTGGAAAGAGAGTGGTTCAAACCAAAGTACCTAACCCCAAATTCCAAGCAATAAGAACTGAAAAAGAAACACGGATGTACAGTCTGTAACAAATTTCTGTGAAAAAGGGCAATGTGTGAAGCAAGGCATTTGTTGGAAATGGAAGGGATACCCAATACACCCAAGGGACAGGGATGTTGGAGAGTCAGGCGTGAGTTAAATTCAGTTTTGTAATTCCATAGGAATTGAAAAATCAAACTTTCCAACTTGCACATCACCTCAACAAGAGGGATGTGGATAGCACCCAGATACCAAAGAAGTGGCAAGACCCACTGATGGACAATGGAAGCTCGGAACAAAATCGATGAGGTAGAGTGCTGGTAGGCTTGAAGAGCATCTGCAACACGAGATATGGTATGAAACCAGTTTGTAGACACGTTGGGAACCAGATTCCCAGACACTTCACATCCTCATTTGACCAGAGCAGGTTGTAAGGTGCATCAGACAACCCCCTCCATTGACCGAGCCATAGGGCTCGCGACTTTTTGTAGTTCAGCCATGCACCACTGGCCAAAGAATACATGGTAACAATGTCCATTAATTTCCGTAGTGAAAGACAGGTGCAGAAAAAAATGACATCATCTGCATGGCTTATAGATTTTATGCTGAGGCCATTGCTGCCAGGTAGTGGAATGCTCTGTACATCAGCAGAATGGGTTACGAATGAGAAGAGACACTCAATAACGAGAACATATAAAAGAAGAGACAAAGGACAACCCTGGTGCACACCCTGAATAACAGGAAATGATGAGGTCAAAAGCCATTGACCAAGATCTTGCTGTGAGCCTCGTGATACATTCCCAGGCCCTGTCTGCTTATCGACCAATCTCCGTGCTCAATGTGGACAATAAAATTGTTGCTAAAGTTCTAAGTCTTCGTTTGGGTGCTGTGTTAGGTACGTTTGTCCAACCGTCTCAAACATGTGGTATCCCTGGTCATAGCATCCAGTACAATCTCATGTTATTGAGGGACATTTTTCACCATATTGATCAACGTAATCTTCTTGCTATCTTCTTGGCCCTTGACCAGAGTCAGGCCTTTGCCCATGTTCACCATCGCTTCCTGTGGTTCCTTCTGAAACATTATGGTTTCTCAGATTTCTTCATTACCTGTTGCTTGAGTACTTACATATTAAAGAAATGAATCCCTCCAATGTATCTAGAGGAAGATGGCGTTGTTGCAGAAAACTGTTAAAGACCCTCACAATATAAGGACCTAAGACATTCCATACAGAATGATAAAATTCCACAGTGAGTCCATCAGGACCAGGACAGTTGTCTTTTGAGAAGAGATGGAGCGTTCAACAGTGAGTTTCTGGCCAAGGGACTGAGAATGGCGACGGGGTAGGGCAATTTTTAAGAATGAGTCCCGCGAGGATGTTGCAACATTGACCAATGTAAAATTATGATCAACTACTCTGTGTCGACTTTGTGGGTTGGAAGATCATGTTACCAAGATTTGTGTCACTCCCAGATGCTCTAAATGTTTAGTCTTTGGTCACGAAGCTCCTGTCTGCTCTGCTGTGCGTGCTATTTGCAGTGGCAACCATGGAGCTGCCACTTGTGCCCAACGGTCGACTACATATGCTACGAAGACCAGTCCTCCAATTTTTTCTGCTATGGAATCGCCCTCGTCCCATCCTTCTGAAACAGCTACTGTGCAGGAACCTACACCAGTATCAGACGTCGTCAACGATCGTGGCGCAGACCGTCTACCACCTGTTGTTTCAGCCTCGCCTCATCATTCAGTCTTGCCTCCCAGTTCCGAGGACAGCCTGCTTCCCTGCCAGGATCCAGTTGTTGAGCCGGTGCCTGCTATTTCTGCTGCAATGTCTATTTCAGTGACCAGTTGCTCCTCCCCAATGTTGTCTCCCTCGTTGACCCTCTTCAAACTTCCTCATAGTTCCTGTGTTACTCCTTTGACGTGTACAAAAGAATAAGTGGTCACTTCTTCAGCTCTGGTTTCCTCTTCTTTACCCTCTGTCGTCAAACCAACTCACTTATGTGCACCTTTGACTCAACTAGGATCGAAACCTCATATCGCAGTGGTTATGCCCCCCTCTCCTTTCATCACTTCCATGTTCCTGGAGTCAACATAAGACTAGAAAGAAAATTAGTGATAGGAGCAGACATGTCCCAGTGAAAATGTCCGGGTGACCTAAATAATGTTCATCTTCGATGTGTAGAACACAGCCATATGCTAAAAGAACTGTCACTATGGGATCATTGACTAATTCACATGGTGCAAAACGGACAGTGACCCACTTGAAGTTGGATCCAACAGGATAAACCGTGATTTCTTCATGCTGGTGGAGAAAATGACCACAGCCAAGGAGCTTCTGTACAATGGTGACACTGGAGAATGTTGCAATATATTTATCACTCTCCAAATGCTGGAGACAGATGAGGGAACTGTTGCTGAGTTCATTCTTAAGAGAGGCGATAACTTTGCTGGGTGAAAAAGTCGAAAACAATACAAAACGAACAGACTGTGTCCTGTTCTTCAGTTAGTTCGGCCCAGGCATAGGGCTGGTCTCCCACTCGAACATCCAGGGAGACAAAAAAGAAAAACATTTACCCCAAGGTCTTGATGGACCAAGGAACGCGACTACACATGATACTAAGTTGAACTTTAACCAAAAAACAAATCACTAAAATCTGAAGTGGAAACTATACTCATAAGTCGAAAACGTTGATGAGAGAAAAGTCCATGCATGCACATATAGCTGCCAGGCTTAGCCCCACTGAAGATTTAAATTTTTTTACCACATTTCTCTCCAGCCCGGAGGGCTGGCAGGCCAATAGAAGGTTATACCCTCCCAGTAGGCAGGAGATGTAGAAGTATACAGTGGAAATAAGCAACGAAAGATGAGTAAGTAAGATCAGAGATTTAAAGGAAAGAAGTCTACTATATAATGTATTGTTTTGATAATTAAGAAACTGGTGTTATTAAACTCAGACATCAATAACATGTACACAGATCGTTGAATTGCATAAAGAATTAAACTGCTTGATAGCTTTAATACTTATTTAGATAATTCTTTATTTATATATTTATTTTTAGCGAAATTGTTTTGTCAGATATCATGTTTCTGCAATCAAATGTCCCAAAATGTCGTTAGATGCTAATATTTTGTGCTACCATCTAGCGACCAAAAATGAAACAATTATAAAATATCAAAATAATATGTTTAAACTGAACTCACCGCTAAGTAGTAGCTTTCCTTTGTAATATTTCCCCACAAAAATACACGTGGTAGAAAAACAGAATTATATTACTGTTATATATTAATTAAGCTGGTATATTTTGTTTGAGAAAAATATTTTCAATTACTACTTTGAAAAGATATAGTAGAAAAAACTTAATAATATGCCTTTTCATACAAGGGAAACAAAATTTCAGAGATTGTGAACACCAATGTTTGTTTTATATAGTATAACAAATAAATGACTTTTTTAAAGTAATATTTAATTTTTATAGCTTCCTATTGGTCTTGAAAATATGAAGCTAATAAAACATACTTTGACATAATTTATATGAAGGGATATATGTGTGTCTAGCATTAATGACCATAAACAAACCTTAAAGAGTATACTAAACAAAAATTCACAACTATAATATTACTACATTAAATGGAATATTGAGTGCGAAAACTGAAGTTAACTGCACTTTATCATGTCCAGTTCACTTGATTAAACTCACAAGTTTCATGTTTATACTTTTGCATAATCTAAATAATTAAACACAATGAAGTGTTTGGTCTGCTTTACTTTAGAAAACTTTCTAAGTATTTTACTGTAGCTATCAATATAAGAAACATTTCTTGCAAATATCATGCAAAATTTTCGTCAAAGAAAACTTCAGCAACCCACTTTGAATATCCAAAGTTTGGGATGATGTAGCTGTATTTCACTGGTCTTTCTAAGCATACTGACATCACTATTGATTGAGGTCAACAATGTTATACAGGTATTTTTGCTCAAATTTTCACATGTGTGCATAAATATATAAATCTAATCTTTTCTCCATTTTTGTTTTCTCACAGACGATTCACAGATGCTGCAAAAGCTTCATTCTAATCCAACTTGAACAAAATAAGGAAATATTTATCATTCTGGCATTATTTAGCACTAATATCTTAGAAGGCAGAGGCTGTTTAGAAACTGCCTTTTTCGTTTAAAATGGTAATATATTTCAAGTGGTAAAGAAAGAAATGGTTGGAAACTGGTAATGATTACATCTAAGTATGTAAACCTCTACAGGCCATCGGTTATTTATGAACAACATTCCTCAATGTTTATATACTGAGCCTGTCTTATAATAAGAACCGAAACAGTGCTGAACATGTCTTATAATAAGAACCGAAACAGTGCTGAACCTGTCTTATAACAAGAACCGAAACAGTGCTGAACATGTCTTATAATAAGAACTGAAACAATACTGAACCTGTATTATAATATGAACCGAAACAATACTGAACTTGTCTTATAAGAAGAACCGAAACAATGCTGAACCTATCTTATAATATGAACCGAAACAATACTGAACATGTCTTATAATAATAACCGAAACAATGCTGAACCTGTCTTATAACAAGAACCGAAACAATGCTGAACTTGTCTTATAAAAAGAACCGAAACAATGCTGAACCTGTCTTATAACAAGAACCGAAACAATGCTGAACTT
>NW_013671173.1:0-1371 GCF_000517525.1 Limulus polyphemus
TCAAAGGCTTCACTGTTTTCCTTCTCAAAACTGAGCAGAGTTTTTTCTTTGACTTCAGCAGCGTCATTTGTTCCGTTGTTCAGTTCATTCCAACTGAAATGTCCTGGACCGTGATAACGCCAAAGCCTGTTGGCATGCGCCACTTTTGGCTTACCTCGCTGACCACATTTTATCCAGAAAGTCACGTCTGAGAGACTATCCACTATGTCATATGGGCCTTCCCATGGAGAAGACAACTTAGGAGACTTCCCTTTGGTCTTCCTGGGATTATACAACCACCCCTTGTCTCCTGGTTCAAAGCTGACTTCAGTAGATCTCTTATCAAAAGATAACTTCCTCGAATCAGCAGACGTTTTCAAGTTTGAACGCCCTTGATGGTGAATATCATCCATCCTTTCCGATAACACTTTCATAAACTCTGACACATTCTCAGGCAACTCTTCATAAGGTGGGCATCCCTTATGCTTGGATCCCCTTTTTGCACTACAAGTAGTGCATGTCCTGCACCATTCTTCCACATCTCACACCTATCCAGTAAAATCTGTGTCGTAGATGACTCAATGTCTTCCTAATTCCGAGATGTCCTCCTGTTAAATTATCATGGGATCGACGCAGCACAACTTCCCGTAACTTTCTCGGTACAACTGTTTGCCAAGTCGTCACTTTCCCATCTCCGGACAAGAATACCATTTTCAAGCTTCAACTGGTCCCATTGTGCCCAATAGTGCTTTGCCACTGGGCTTATACTAGACACCTTCTCCCAAGCAGAGTGCACAACACTTGCTTTTAGAGCTGGCTCAGGACTTGGAAAGCATGGCACACAAGGCCTACCGAACTGCACCACCCAATCTCCTCAAGTTGTTGCTGAGGGATCAGTTCGTAGATGCCTTGAACAGTCCACAACTTAAGATACAAGTGAAGCCAGCACACCCATGTACCATGCAGGACAATGGCTAGATCTCTCGAATTTGAATCCTACATTAAGTCCAGCACAGAGGTACCAAGGTTGGTACAGTCATCTGGATTCAATGCCAGAAAAGGTCAGCTTTCAGAGAAGTTTGAGGGACTTTGCTGACACTGTAATAAACTTGGGCACAAGAGAATTCAATGCTGGAAGCTTCAACACAGGGGAGGTGCCACAACAGGAAAGGCTGGTATCCAGAAAAGTTGTTGGAACTGTGGAAAGCACGGACATTTAAGGAGCCAGTGTAGGAGGATTATTACCAACAAGTCAGCTTCAAGGAGACCATTAGTGGTTGGTGTTGAGGGACACTCACCAACCCCCATCGTGAAAGTCCCAACAGCTAGGTGTAAAATGCCAAGCACACACAGTGTCTATGTGACAGGAAAGCTGGATGGCCAAAGGTGCAA
>NW_013671173.1:2403-10739 GCF_000517525.1 Limulus polyphemus
CTGTTGAAGAACAAACTCTACTTAGATTTGAGAAGGGAAACGGTGAAGCTCTTGATGAAGTTACTACCACTGGTGTGACTGTTATCGACGATAGGACATTTCCTGATGAAGCCAATGAACCCCATATAAAGCAGAAGCCAACGAGATGGAGACAAGTACGAAAGAAGATACGTCACATAAAATTAAGAGACTTTGTTGAATTGTAACTTTGTGTTTGTAATTCTGTACATTTAATTAAGTTATTGTTAATTGTTATTGGTTTATTGTAAGTGGCTATTGTTCGGGACGAACAATACTAAAGAGGAGGCAGTGTTACGACAGCGGAAGTCATGTGACCCTGGTAACACGTAATCAGTTCTAGAAAGATCAGAGAACATCACGAGTTATCCAGTATTTGCTAGGCGCCCTTTATTCTTGTATATAAGTGCACCAGACAATTAATCGGGATTGAATAGTGGGCAGAGAGATTGAAGATATAGACTGACAATTGAGTCAAGCGCGGTAGTAAGTAAAGTACGTGAATCGTTCGTTGAGAATTATAGCGTGTGTTTAAGTGACTGTGGAAATTAAGTGTACTGAGAAAGAATAAACTAGCTTTATTTAAGAAAGGACTTGCATCGCTGAAGTTTCTCGGGGAGAATTTCTACCGGAAATCATCAAACGAGCAGAGACGTAACAATACTTTCTTAACAAGTATAGTTAATGGTTCAATAATTGGATCACTAGCAGATTTATCCACTGACGATAGAACATCATCCCATCCAGCTGAAGAAGAACTAGAGAGTGCCTTTATGACAGATTGTATTTTAATCACAGTTACGGGTGCAAGATAAATAGTCTGAGCTATAGACTTATCTTGAAACTTGTTAGTAGGAGTAACATCCTGCCTAGTGAAATAATCATTAAGCATCTTGGCAATACCACTAGGGACAGTAACACAAGAACATATGTTGTTATAAATAGGTGTTATCTTTACATTACTTTCTTTAGTCCTACCTAGTTGTTTGTTTATGGTTCGCCATACGTAACGAGAGTCATCGTCCTAAAAACATTTGTTAAAGTACTTAGATTTATGATAGGCAACTTGACGCTGAACAAGCACTTTAAGTTCTAAATCTTTATTGTAATTTCAAAGATTACCCGTATCTTTAAAACAGCGATAGAATCTTTGCTTACGTCTAATCATACGTAATAAAGTTAGGGTCATCCAGGGTGGATATCTGGCATTATTCAATTTAACAGTTTCAACAAATGGAAACATTTAATTATACAGTTTACAATAACGCTCTACAAAAAGAGGAAAAAGCTGAATCAATATTTGGTTTCCCACCTATAATAGAGTTCCAATTAAATTTTTTCAGTTTGTCTCTGTTAGTAAGTCTTTGTTTTTTTAATAAATAAACTCACTATACCGAAAATTGTTTAATCTCGAAGTCTAAGTTCAAGGAGGTCCAGTTCAATCTACGCTTTGATCAACGTGTGTTATTAGGTTATACTAGTTTTGGAGAATTCCACTTCTCATTAGCTTATCTTGAAGTCTAAGATTATATCTGCTATTTTGCAGGTGTGTAATGTGAAGAAATGAACAGTGGTCGAATGACACTTTTTCTTTACTGCACCTATTCAGTGCATAGGTTTTTCTCATAGTGACTTCAAAGCACGTTCACACAACAGTATGTTTGATACTTTTCACTAAGATATAGGTACAGTTTATGTCTCTTTGATTAACTTGTGTTCAAGGTTACCGATGAGGAGTGGAGTTCTCCGAAACTAGTATAACCCAATAACACACGTTAATCAAAGTGTAGAATGAACTGGACCTCCTTGAACTCAGACTTCAAGATTAAACAATTTTCGGAATACAATATCTGCTATTGTGCAACTATATAATGTGAAGAATTGAATAGTGGCCAATGACACTTTTTCTTTACTTCACCTATCCAGTGTGTAGGTTTTTCTCATAGTGACTATAAAGCACGTTCACACCAACAGTATGTTTGAAGTCTTTTTTTGTATTGAAATATACTTTGGTGGAAATACAGATACAGCAAAGAATAATGTTAACGCATAATGATCTGAAATATCACAACAAATTACATCAGGAATTACATCATAACAATTTGTAAAAATATTATCAAGTGTCGATACAGCAGTCCCTTCTACCCTAGTGGGTTGGTAAAGAATTTGCATTAACGACAGACATCCAATTATTTAATTCAAGCACAAGGTTACGATCAGTAAGAGTTTGAGCAAACTGAAAATAATTCACATTACAATCTTCTAAAAAGAATACATAGTTATCTAAATTTACATTATCAACAAGTGATTTCAATGTATCTATAAGATCACTCCATTTACCAGAAGTAAGACGATAGTGAAATTCTTCCATAACAAAACTACATGATCAGTCATAATAACACAATTGAAATTAACTTTATACTTTCGGCCAGAATATGTATTTAAAACAATTCCACCACCACGTCCAGTGACTCTGTCAATAAAATCTACATTATAATGCAGTAAAGTGGGTGGAGGCTATCAAAATATCAGGTTTAAATTCACAATAAAAAAAATTGAGCTGTAACATCATCTATCTTAAAACTAATACTTCTCATGTTTAGACATGTTGAATTAAGCTTATTTTCCATTATTAATCCTATTACTAGACTCCTCTTTATCCTGGCTCAGATTATATCTAGGATGAAGAAAAATATTTGCCAATTAAACCCTCAAGCCATAGTTCAGGAGAGAAAAAAATTGTCGCTATTTCAGGAGACCAGTCAAGTTCAACACAAAACGAAATTGAACTAGTCATCTTTTCAGAAGTGGCTGATTATCATCTCGAGTTATTGGTTTATCATGTGGTACGCTCTTAATATGGATAGCTAGTAGTCTAAAGCGCTCTTTAAGTAACTTTAGCATCATCCGGAGTGCTCTTTAAATACTTGATTTTGATGTAGAGCACTATTTAAGTGCTTGGTTTATCATTCGAAGCAATCTTTAAGTTGTTTGTTCATCATTTGCAGAAATCTTCAGGTGGCTGTTTCATCTTCTGGGGCGCTCTTTAAGTGACTGCTTTATCATCTTGAATACTCTTTATACGGATTCTTCATCGTCTGGAGTGTTCTTTAAGTGACTGTTTCATCTTGTGAATCACTCTTTAAGTGACTGATTCATCATTTTGAGTATTCTGTAAAAGCTGATAGATCGCCTAGCGCACTCTAAGTGGCTCATTTATCATATAGAGCTCTCTCTGAATGGCTAGTTGATCTTATAAAGCGATCTTTGTCATCTGGCGCCTCTTTAAACGGCATGTTTATCATGTGATGCTCTGTTTTAATGGCTTTTATAATCTGGAGAACTCCTTACCATCTGGAGGGCTCTTTAAGTGGCTGGTTTATTATTTCAAGCGCTTTTAAGAGGCTACTTTATCATATGGAGCACTCCTAAAATGGCTGATCTATCATTTGGAGAACTTTTTATTTGACTAATTTATTATTTGGAAAGAACTTTAACTCTCTGGTTTATCATATACAGCACTTTTTAACCGACTGTTTCATCATCTAAAGCGCTCTTTTAAGTGGCCTACTTATCATTTGAAATGCTCCTCAAGTAATTCGTTTATTGTCAAGAACGCTCTTTAAGAGTTTGGTTGATCATGTGAACCACTCTTTATGAGGATAATTTATTATCTCGAGCCTATTTATGTGACTGTTTTATCATCTGAAGCGCTCTTGAAATAGCTATTTTATCATCTAAAGCGTTCTTTTAGTGGCCTGTTTATTATCTGAAGCGCTTTTTAAGTGGCTGGTTTATAATGTGAAGTGCTTTTTAAGAAGGTTTTCATCACCTGGAGCGTTCTTTAAGTGGCTGGTTTATAATGTGAAGTGCTTTTTAAGAAGGTTTTCATCACCTGGAGCGTTCTTTAAGTGGCTGGTTTATCATCTGGAGCATTCTTTAAGTGACTCTTTCATAATCTGGAGCACTCTTTATATAAATTTTTCATCATCTGAAGTGCTATTTCAAATATCTAGTTTAACATTTGGAGAGCTCTTTAAGTAGCTATTTATCACATGTAGCGCTCTCTGGCTGTTTCATCATCTGGAAAGGTCTTTAAGTGGAGAGTTTTCTAAGTGGCTGTTTCCTCCTCTGGAGTGTTCTTTATTTGACTGGTTTATCATATGCAGCGTTCTTCAAAGAGCAGGTTTATAATATGGAACGCTCTTTAAGTAGCTTTTATCATAATCTAGAGTATTTTTAAGTGTCTGTTTTATTATTTGCAGTTCACTTTTTAATAGTGGATAATTTATCATACAGAGCACTCTTTAACTGTCTGGTTTACCATTTAGAGCACTTCTTATGTGGTTGCATCGTCATCTCAAACATTCTTTACACAACTTTTTCATCATCTGGAGTGTTCTATTAAGTGGCTGGTTTATCATCTGGAGCACTCTTTAAGTAACTTTTTATCATGTAGACTTCTAGAGCACTTTCAACTGTCTTATTACCTGAATGATTGTTTAATGCTTGTTTAAATGCTCTTTAAATGCTTGTTTCATCATTTGGAGCGCCCTTTACTATGCTTTTTTCTTCATAAAGTATTTAATAGGGCGTCGAGCGAAGATGGTAACAAATGCACGTCATTTCAAGAAAATCTTCGAAATGTAAGTGATATGATAAAATGTCTGGGGTATATCACTTTTACTGTTGGATTCACAGACCAAAGTGTTCCTAAATTTTCCAAACTAAATCGATCCAAATGGAGGTGCAATAAATTTCGATACGAAGATACTCAACAGTCCAAGTATCATTGACATCGATTTAGACTTGTGTGAACCTACTTTAGACTCACTGTTGTTGTAAATTAAGGAAATTAAAAATGACACTGCAGTGACAGCATTACTATCGGAAAGTGTAAGTTTTCATTCTCCAAAATATGATGAACTGTTAAGCCAAGTACAATTAATTCTTAAGAAATTAACAGAATATAAAAAAGTTTAAAAATTAAAAACTGTAAAGACATTGTTATCTACAGAAATTTCTAACCAGATACCAGACTAAATGAAGTAGAACAATATTGGGAATACCTGAAATTATTCAGTGAAGTAAAGAAATATTAGTCAAGAAGACCGCTACCGCTTTAGATATTTCAATTGGAGCTAATGAAAAAGAAGTATCACACGGTTGGGTGAAAAGACCAATTCATGAAATATCCAAGGCCCATAATTGTTGCACGACGTAGCAAGTCCCTTTAAAAAACTTTCTCCAATCTATGAACTAAAAAAGGAAATTAACAACAGAAGATTTGGGAATTTTCCATGAAAAACGTAACATTTATCACAATTTTTTATTAATCTGTTTTATAAAACAAGGGAAGTGATATAGGGGAAAAAAGTTTCATGGGCTGGATAGGGTGGTAGAATCTGTGAAAGAAAGGAATCAATTTACGTTACACTTGTAAGGAGTAAAAATGATCTTCAAAAATAACCTAACAACTTTGATAAAAAGAAAATAGAACTTGATATAATGGTTGGTGACTTTGATATTGAATAAATTGTATTGTTATGTATCTGCTTGTCTGTTTGTTTCCGCTAGAAATTCTTTCTGAGGATCTTCAGCGATACAAGTCCTTTCTTGATTAAACCAGTTTATTCTTTCTCGATACATACTTTTAGTACACAGGAGTTCCACAATCAGTACATTTCTCGTCACTTTAAAATTAACAACTTTTATAATACAAGCTATAAATCACGGCAATTCACAATCTCGATAAATCGCTCTCGACGAGTGCAAAACACACACTTTATGGCTCACTAGTTCGAAACTAACAGAATCATAAATTACACGGAACTCAAAGTAACTACTGCTCTCCATTTATATATCCGCTGGCTTTCTCTGCCAGGCTTATATACAAACGAAGAGGGCATCTCGATCAGTAGATGGTTTGAAGTAGACGGTTCTTTGCTCAGGAACAGTGTTATTTAATCATTGCTACTTTGAGACAACTTATTTGCAGATTTTTTTGTTGTTTAAAGTACATGAAGAAGTCTTCTTGGTCATCTCCCTTGGTGTGCAAAAATAATGAAAAATCACCTAAATCAACATATGCTGAATTTTCATTACTGTTGCCTTCCATTTTCTCTGAAAGTTTTTTTAATTATCATTTGTTTTACAATTTCTATCCTAGAGTTCGAGCTAATCCAAATTAATTTAAACTATGGGTGAAAAACAGCTGTAAAAATGTGATCCTCATTGACAAAGGAAGCTTCAAAACACTTCTCAATTTCTGAAATCAAAGCATCAACAAGTGGCTTGCAAATCTGGAGTGGTTTACCACAACGATCTTTCAGTTTTGTCAAACATGCGGTAAGTGTTGGCAGAAGTAGTCCCATACAGGCCTTAGTTTCACTTTGAAGTAAATACAGAGCATACGCTACAGGTCGCTAGACGATTGCGTATTTTTTGATGACGTTTATATACGAAAGGTTGAAATAAGTGATGCTCAGCTCATCACATACTTTATTGACTGAACCATCTCTTCATTATTATGCTCTCCATGAAAACGAACGCATCGAATATCGAATTCCACAGCGTAGCTCATGGAACAACAAATCGTTCACCCAGTTCTTGTTCCAAAGTGTCTGGGCATTTGTAAATGCGGATCGGGACACTTTTTTGATCGTACCGTCGCTCAAAGCCTTTTATACATCACTGGTTGCTACTAAATTGTGTGAATGTGCTGCACATTGAAGATGCTTGGGGAGAAAGCAAACCTTACTGGAATTTGTCTCACTATTAATGATATTACAAATGCTATGGATGTTTATCTCATTTTCTTGTTCTTCATCACTTGCTTTACTTTGGTCAGAAATCACCTGCATCACTACCTAGAGATTCAGCCCTTGATTCTGCGGAAAATATCCTGTAAAAACAAATAATAAAATATAAGAAAAGAGATGTGTATATGATGTGTGGCATGGCTTAGGAATACCATCTTGGTACGATACAATAATAATTAAATAACTTAATTTCTTATACAGCACTCCTCTTGCCGTTGCCAGCCATTCAAGGCTTCTGTCGCTGATCAGTCTCTATATTAGTCGAAAGCCTATTATTTATATAGATTAAGATGAATATATCTAATATATAAAGCTAATTTGTGTCTGTTTGTTTGCACTTTTCAACCATCTGTTCCTTATACGTTTCCACATTTCTTCATCAATCAGCATCTAACTTGGCACTGTGATACAGGAAGGTCATCTAATTTCATATTGATAGAATTCTTGAAACAGCATGTCTTTATTTTCAGTATTGGTATCTTTATGTATTTTTATTGCACTTTTAATGTATATGATGTTAAGAAAAAAAAATAGAAGCACACTTTCCTATCCTTTGTTAGAAACGAGTTTTTATTTCACCCGTCCAACGGATGGGTTCTCCAGCTAGTATTATGTATGTTACTAATTGATATAAAATGTACTAATAAACAAAATATACTATTAAAATACTGTAACTAACCTAAATGCCTTGACAAAGTTGGACCCTTTGTCAGTATTGGTCTTGGTAATCCTGTTTTGAATGCATTATTTGACGCGAACTGCTTCCAGTTCCTTGGCAGTCAAGTCATAGGTGTGATGACTAATGAGACGGCGGCAAGCAAACGCTGCATATTTCCGCTTCAGGCTTTCTGGGTTAATCGAATGCATAGTCACGCCAAGATGGGATCTGTAAAAGTAAACTATACAAAGCTAAACTAGTGAATGCAAAATGGTTCACTGTACAAGTACACTGCAAATGCAATACTGAAGCTTATTTCAAGTCTCATTCTATTAGATGTTTTACATTTCAGAAACAACAATTTTTATTATTCATAAAATGAAAAATATTAACAATTTATTAATTACAACAGCCGTCTGTTGTTGCAAGCCACTCTACTGTGTTAAGCTTCTCTTTCAGTTCTTCATTTTTTATGGGCGAGTTTATTGTTAATTGCGACATGTTATGGTTTTCCTACGAAAAACTATTTAATTTGGCTTTAATGTCTGAATAAGATTTTTCAAAGCTTGCAATTCAACAAATTTGAAAGGAAGCATTTCCTCAATGACCAAATCAGTTACGAGTGTATTTATTTTACATTGGCTAATCTTCCCGGAACTAGCAACAATAAAGGCTTCAAGAGTTGGTTGTTCTGTTTAATTTTCCCCAGTTTTTCTCTTACTTGAAGTATGAGCCCTTGTTTCTGCTGCTTCAACTGACCGTTTTGCTTGACCTGTTTACCCCTGTTCCTCTCTTAATAAACAAGACATAATAGGTGGTTGAATTGTAGTTTGTTTATA
>NW_013671173.1:11739-15135 GCF_000517525.1 Limulus polyphemus
TGTTTTCTTGTGCCCAATAATGCATAATTTCATTTGATAAACACGTTTAGATTGAATGGTAATTTATAATCAGTCACAAGAACGTCGAATCTGAATCATTTGAAAAAAACACGGGGGTGCTTAACTTTTTTCCAGGTGTATATTTGTTTTGTAGGCAGAGATGTCTTTTTTTTTTGGAGGATAACTTTTATAATCGCGGACTTCCAAAATGACGGATAGTATATGGAAAATACGGATGTATTGTACAGGGAGGCTTTAGTATGTTATCAGAAAAGTTTTTGTTGATTGTATTATTTATTCTGTCTTCGCCTGGAGCCTTGCATTTGAGTGTTTTAAGAACGATTTGTATTTCCGAGAGAGATAGAGCTACTTAGAATGAGGGGTTAAAAATAGTGTGATTGGTGTTAATGTGATTATTAATAGTGTTAAAGTGTTGACTATCAAAAGTAGAGTGGTTTGGTGTGGTGAAAGTGTTGCTGTAGAAGTGTGAGAACAGGTTGGCCTTTTCGTCATTAGTGTGTGCTACGAAATTATTATAAGTTATATTAGCGTTTATATTGTTTGAAGTGTTGTTGCAGACCTTTTTACACTTACGCCAGAAAAGTGCCGGGTTGGATTTAGATTCGTATATGGATTGACAGAACGTATCTCAATCGTGTTTCTGATGGATTTTAATTTGCCTTTTTACTTGATTGTTCGTGTTGTTTATAAGGTTTTTAAGTGACATGTCACGAGTTCTGATCAATTGTCAGTGAAACTTTCGTCTTTCCTGGATTAAATGGTTTGTTTCCGGTGAGTTTCCATGAATTTAACTTATGAGTAATAGCTTTGCTGGGAACTGTGTTGTTGATTGCGTTTAAGATGTGTTAGCTGCAGTACATGTCGTCTTAGTATGCCCAAACCGTTGGCAGTTGAAGCATTCAACATGCCATGGTGGTGGGTGTACCATAGAGAGTCTCCGTTCCGGGTGAGTGTCTCGCTGAAACTCGTTATGTCCATAGGTATACTTCTGAATAATTTCAAGAATATTAAATATCGTTCATTTAGAAATATTGATGAACTTCACATTTGATTGTCTAGAGTACATGTCAAACTATCATGAATTATGGAATATAATATAGCACCTATAGTATACCAACGTCCTATACAAAGTATAATTGTAACTATTCTTTGCCATCTTGTAAAAGGCCTACACACCATAATAATTGTTGTATAGTAAAGCATCGTTATGTGTTGTTTTTTCTTGTTTGTAAAAGTACGCGAAAATCTAGACGCGGGTATCTGCGCATAGCTGTCCTTAACTTGAAACTGATAACACAACTTCTGGGCTCATTTTGTCTAATAGAAAATGGGATTTTACGGTTACTTTTATAGCGCACCCATGCCCCCCAAAGTGTGAAATGTCTTTTTTGCGGCAAAAGGGCACAAGCCACAAAACCTCATTTACAGTCTAGGCTGGCAAACGACTTAGCCACGTCTGACCCATTGTTTTGGTATGAAACGTTTTTACAATAGATGCATTCAGTATAGCTATACTGTAGCGATCGGAAATAACGATTGAATTACTATGGTTATAGCTTGACGTAGCGCATGGCGAGTTGAAGTTAGCCCCCTATAGACCCAATTTGGAAATTCACAAACCTTTTAAATAAATAATATGATTAATTATTTGCTTATAAGTAGCTCGTGAAATCAAACTGAAAATTGATTGGTAAATACCTAGAAAAATAAAATTAAAAAATGGCATGCGCGTTTTTTTTTTCACCTGTAGTGTAATCCGATAAGTTCCTTTTTGGATATGTTTTTACAGCCATAGCTATAGTCAGAAACACGCTATTACCTCGCTTTTATAATATAATATCCTACGTTGTTTTGTCTTTCTTCTTATTGTTGTCTCGGATAAATGTAATTATTATATGACAGTTGATTGAGAAAACTTGCACAGCAAATGTGCTTTGGAAATATTCGCGTCTGTCTTGTATTTTACTTGATGTAAGAACGTGGAAATTTTTGCCTGTTTCGTTATCTTTCCCCATTAGGCGCGACCTAAAACACACATACACCGTAAGCTAGATAGATCTCGAAATACAAGTCTTTCTCTCCACCTTTTTTCCTTCTTGACCGGAATTTTGACAGCGTGGATTAAAAAGCTGACCTCTTCATGACAGTGTGGATGCTTGTTGATTTAACGAGTGTTAATCTATGCTGTATGATTACAGACAATATGCATTTGGTTATCCTTTTCGCTGCAAATCACTCGTGTTTAAAACTAACGTGTTTTTCTGTAGACGTTATTTTACTTTTCAGTTTGAACTACTTCACTGATCAGAATAACAAACGCTGAGGTTTGTATTTTTTTTATTAAGGAGTTAGAGGTAGCGCGGTCATGTGCATACTGAATTGAGTTATTCAAGTAAAAAATTCTTTTGATTTAATTTTTAATGTCTCGCGAGTTTATGCATTTTTTTTTTTTCTCACACGAAGTCGAGGAGTATCCGGAGTGTTCTATAATAAAAGCAATGCAGGGTGATAATCTTTTCAATATTATCCATGGCTTTTCATATATAAAATGTCAGATAATACAGACTCTGCACTGGTGGGTGTGATACTCTGATTCAAATTGTCCCCATAATTCTACTTACTTAACGTTATTTTCATTTTGAATAAAAGCTTCAGCTAGAGAAAAAAAATGTCTTCAAAGAAAAACATTGCAATTCTATGGTATACAATAAAATGCATTTTAATCTATAAACGAGTATTTAATATGCATTTTTCATTAAATATAAAATAACATAGTAACTCACCAACATTATGATAATAACTGAAATGCTTAAAGAGCAGTTTGCGTGCTGGTTTCGAGATATGAAAAGCACATTTCCTTGATTATGCCAGGTTCATAACCAAGCAATTTGCTATAACCTGTGTTCACAACTCCCAAGCTCAGCACGACAAAGAATTTTCTCTCAAATTAAGTATTACACGATTAGAACTCGCCTTTCCTCTTCATGAGAACAATTCAGCCAAAAACTGCTTTTCCATAGATCACGAAAAATCCGTTTGAATCAGAAACCATTTGTCCAAAAACTATTATCTTATGGATCATAAGTAATCTAAAATTATTCTTCCTATGTATTAGAAACAATTCGTTCAAAAATATTTTTTCTACATGACAAAAATCTATACAAAATTATTCAATACATCATAAACATTCCATCAAAAAACAAAAGTCCTTCCAGAGATCCGAAACAACCAGTCCCGGAAATTGCCGTTCCCAAAATGAGGAAAAATCCATCTAACAATTGTCCCTTCCCTATATCAGGAACAAACTGTTCGAAAATCGTCTTCCTCTTCATAAAAAAACAATCTTAGCATAAAATCTCCTTTCCCTAGACCAGG